>NC_083471.1:10367949-10439988 GCF_030014155.1 Tachysurus vachellii | reverse complement strand
TGATGAAAAGCAGAGAACAGAGCATTGTCACAAGACCACACTTCTTTAAACATATTTAAGTTGTTCATACTTTTGTAAAAATTAAAATCAATAAATATTCTTGATTTAATCAATTTGGTCATCAATGTCAGTGTTTTGTGCAATCTTGTTTTTTAGTCTCAGGTATATTGGCATTTTCGCCTGAACAAAGATAAAATTGATAAGCTGGCACCTGAACCTGTTTCTCCTGACATATTTAAAACCAAGAATAAAACAATTAAAAGTAAAATCAACATTAAAAGACCTTACGGACAAACACAAAGAAGGACTGTAACCTGGAGCAGTGAATAAAAGCATGAAAAACAGTTTCTGTCTGTGAACAGAAAGGGCAGTCATGTGCAACATCAGGGTTTAAAATGGAAATAAAAGAGTTCACAGAGATAATACAGTATAAAATCCTCAATTGGAGGTCGGCAGCTTTTTTGGTTAACGGTTGTTTGTACAGTGCCCTCCACTCTGGTTTAGTATCATTATTAAAACCAAGTACACTTCTCTATGGGGTGTCTAACCTCAATCTCAGTTTTTTCTTATTTAAAACCTTAACACAGGCTCTGTAGAGCAGCTTCGTTGACACTGTCTACTGTCCCAAAGTCCATCTACCCCTCGCCCCGGCACTCCATGAGGGGACCTTCACACATGTCAAGGTCAGGAGCGATGATCAGCTGTGGAAAGGGTTCCTCCTCTGCAGGGCCAGTCTCTGTTTACAGATAGTCCATCAGCAGAACACACTCCTCAGACTTTAGGGAGGACCTCCAGTGGTGTAAGAGCTGATTGACAATGCGCAGGGACCTGCAGTACTGCTAGGTCCTCTGCCCGTGATAGGTCTTTTCCCATGATGTTCACTAGCTCCCCTAGTGTTACGAGCCCTGAGGAAATGAGAGTCTTGGACAGTGCAGGAATGGTTACACTGGAGATGTTTAGACGTGCGCCGTACACTAGAGGCTCTTCTAGCAGCCAGTGTAGATTTCTACAGACCTTGTTTTGTTTTTTAAAAAGTTCAAAATTCTACGGTAAAAGTCTGGTAATCCAGTAACGTCCACCGTTTTTGTGTCTATTAAAAACAATGTTCTGTCCAGCCCCAGTCCTCTTACCGAGCATAGTATTTCACTGGCTGCTGCTCTCCATACTAATTCTTTGTCCATTGAGGAGTCTCTGTATGAAAGTTAAAATCACCAGCCAAAATTAAAATGTCAGCAGTGTTGCAGCTAGCAATCATGTTGCTAAGCTTATCTAAAAAAAAACATCCTCTCCACTGCATTGGTGGGATCGTACACACAGATAAAAACTAAAACCTCATTCTCATAAAAAGTTTTCACTTTTAAAAGCCCCCCATTTAAAATCTTTTCAACTGAATAAGAACAAGGAATAAAATTGCGAGTAAAAAGCAAGGCAACCCCACCACTGAGTGTTGTGCTGTGACTTAAAATCACCAACCCCTCCCAGTCCTTCACCCAATCAACAGCATTGCTGAGATCACTGTGGGTTTCCTGAAGCATGACATCAATGCACTTCTCTTTTAACAGTTCATATAATTTAACTCTCTTTTTGTGCTCTTTTGCTCCATTAATATTTAAACTCGCAACATGGGTTCCAGTCATTAAGAAAAATAAAATTGATAAAACACAATATAGGGTAAGAACCTCTCTAGTATAAAAAACAGCACACATACATCATTAGTCATCATTAGTCGAGTTTTCCCTGTTCACTTTAGTGATCGTTTTCTTTAAACAAAAGATTTCCACATCAATAAATGCTCCTTCCTTTCTAAAATGTTTTACATTGTGTAGAAACTGTTTACGATCAGGGAAAAACCCATCTATTGCCACATTCTTCTGCCATTTAGTGTTTTTTAAAAAAACCTTTAATGTCCTCAGCGCTGTAGACAACGTTTAACTGTTCCTCCTGGGAATCAATGTTTAAGACAGAGTCTGACACATAGTCATCACTATCTGATTTTCTTTTCTCTGCCTTCGTATCTTTTTACCTTTCTTTTTCCTTTTTGTTGGTATTTTAAACGTGGACTCATTCACCATCTCCACATCTCCCCCGTCCCCTTTCACTGGTGTAGTGGCTGGTATTTCCAGGCGGTTGTTCTGCACCTCTGTGCTTGCCTCTGCTAGCGCAGGCAGCTCTAGCACTGCGCCAGAAGCCACTGGGCTTTTCTCAGTTGAGCATGGCCTTTCTCTGTCCGGTTCAGCCAGACACAGCTTCTCCTGGTCTGGTTCGGCCGAACATGGCTTCACCGTGGCCGGTTCAGCTGAGAGGGGCTTCTCCGGTGTTGCTTCAGCTACAGTGGGCTTCTGAGCTGCAGGCTGGGCTTGGGGCTCACTCACCATTGCTTCTGGTACAGCAGCAGCTCCGGGACCCTCAGCAGTCTGCCGAACAGTAGCCGCAGGGGAAACGACCACAGCAGGCACAGCTGCATCCTGCACCGGTCGCTCAGAAACACCGGGGACACTCTTACCCCTTTTCCACCAAAAAGAACCGTGTGCTGGTTCAGAGCTAGCACTGGTGCTGGTTCAAAGTTGGTTCCACTGGCGATCCTTCTAAGAACCGGTTTGCCTTTCCATGGGCTAGAGAGCCATCACAGAGCCGAGTCTTACGTCACTGTATACGTGTCACATGTCCCAGCAACATTAGCGCAGCAGCGGCAAACACAAACACATCAACAATAGCGGATGTTGCTTTACTTTTAATGCTCATGGCTTTGTGAACCTACATTGGCATCCAAAGACAGCGAATCCAACGTGTACATGCAGCTCCATGTAATCTGTATAAACGGAGGTTGTAATCGAGAAAGTACATAACGTTTTTTATTTTTATCATTGATATCATTTTATCATTTTATCATTAACACAGAAAAAAGTTAGTCTTAGCATGTAGCTACCTACTATCATGTGTGCTGATAATGGATCATATTGCGGTAAAGTAAAAGTGTATTAAACATTAGTATACTTAAGGTACATTATCAAAGCGCTAACAGTAGCCCCGCCCACAGCTCCTGACACAAGAGGTTCTTAAGTCTAGACCAGCAAAGTTTTGGTGCTACTTAAGAACCACTTTTGCTTTGGCTGTCGAAAAAGAAAGAACTGGTTCTAAATTAGGCTCTGGCTCCGAACCAGCACTCAAACTGCCTCGGTGGAAAAGGGGCATCTGTCTCTCAGGACAGGCTGGAACAAGATGCCCAGTTTTACCACATTTAAAACATTTTATATTGGCATCAGAAGAAACATATGTTGTAGTCAAACCCCTTAATCTGAATTTAAAAACAGCATTTAACTCTTCAACACCCTCTTTAAGAATCATAAAAGCCACTCTTCTAAAAGATAGCAGGTGTTTGACCAGTAAAGATTTACATCCAAGGGGGATTCTCTTAATGGGGGAGACCATTCGCCCGTACCGAGTCAACTCTTTACCAATCATTTCATCTGTTATAGAAGGAGGGACATTAGACAGAACCACCTTTTTATCAGGAGAACTGAGGGATAATTTAAAACTAATTTAAGCTCGTTGTTAATCACAATGCCTTTCTGAGTCAGCTTTCTAACCTTTTCAACATCATTCAGAAAGACAACGATTGCAATGTTCATTCTGGAGGCAGAGACAATATTCACCGTGCCCCACTACATCGCCGATCGCTAGCACACACTCATCTACACTCGCCGCACACACCACCCTCACACCGTGCTGGCGAGTCAAACTTTCACACAACTTCGTGTTCGGATCCGTCATTGCCATGCTGCTCTGACACTCTACACACACACACACACACACACACACACACACACGCACACAGTTATTTCCCCTCTTACACACTCTCACATAAATAATTATGATATATCTGAGATGTTTAAACGGAATAAATTGCACTTAGTGCTGAAAAAAATTGGCAAAACGCCAACCGCTCTCACACGCTCCACACGTGTTTGTGTGTGAGTGTGAAATGTTCAGGAGATTATTGCTGACCTGTTGAACTTCTTACAAGTAGCAAATTGTCTTATTTTACTCTATATAAACAATGAGCCTGTACATTAGCAGTTTGTTAGCTAGCAGTTTAGATCAAAATGGCGGCAAACTGAAGACATGATCGAGACTCCGCCCACTTCCATCTGACTCATTAAAACTTAACCTGATTCTGTTACTAAAAATAGTTCTAATCCAAATTCGACTGAATTGTGTGGTCATCCAATGTTACCAATTATTTTCAGGGGGAAGTAACACCGTGATTAAAAGTCAGTAAATTACGCCATAACTTAATTTGTATATTAATTGATTCATCTTGATAATTTGCATATCAGACATTTATCATACATAATTCTGTGTACCTGTCAGAAATCATCAGCTGCTAATTTAAAATTAAAACATTAAAAACTTATCTTAAATATATTAAAACTTTAACTTAACGATAAAATGCTCCTGTGCACATTCAACATGTAGACTGAGGCTCTTAATTCTCTTATTAACCAGATAGTTCAAGTCCAAATTTTTTAAAATCATGAATTTTATTTGCCACATACATAATCTTACACAGTAAGTGAAATGTGAAAAGTGAAATATAGTGAAAGGTTTTTTTTACCACTGTCCCTGATATAATAAAATAGAGCTAATTAACACTAATGTAAAGAATAAAAATAAGACACAAATAAGAAACACTCAAATAAAACATATAGGGCATTTAGGAAAAATATTGGAAAATTGCACTAGGAGAATAAATAGATAAAATATAGAAAAGGTAATATATGTTTAGACTATTCCCTAACTGGACACTAGGGGGAAATTCTGTCAGGATTTGTTTATCTGTGACATATAGTCACTGTCAGACGGAATCCTCGTATCTCCAAAACCGTTTTCAGGAAATTACAAAAACGCGTACCTTATCTGCAGTGCACAGGGTTTAGTCCAAGTTGCAGTAGATTGTCTTGCGCTAAATTCCTGTCCTCAGACGAGCACCAGAACTAGCGGGGGTCAAGATTTTTTTTTCTTTGAGCCCAGTTTTTTGAAGACATTTACCTCAGAAGCATTTTAGTGTGTAGCATTTATTTTTGTTTTAGTGTTTAGCATTTTGGCCACAATCTTTCTAGATTCTAGGAGTCCTAGTTGAATTGCAGACTCACAGATTAGAATCTGTGAATCAGAATCACAGTGTTGAATTCTGGGAAATATATTACTGGTGTAATTCCTGAGTATAAATACTGTGTGAACTATGTGGCTGTGAGACTCTAAACAGCCCTCACAGCAGCATTAACGCTACTGTTTAAAATATATATCACAACAGCAACTCCACCTCAGAGTCTGTCCAGCAAATGTAATTTCTAGTTAAAGAGAGTATTACTGGGAGAAACAGCCAAGAGGCCACTTGAAACGCTGAAGAACATGTTACCATCATGTCTTACTCTCTCACTTCAGCAAGAACACACACAGTCACGCTTTAAGAGTTGTTGGAGGAAGACTCTTCAGAGGCTGGAGCACGTTTGAAGCCTGAAACACAGATGATGGACAGACATTTATTTATCAGTTTATCAGTTCAGATTAAAAACAAGTAAAATCTTCATCAAATCTCCTTCAAGAATTAGAAAGTGTAAATCTGTTCTCTGAAAACTTCACATCTGCCTCCTTCCTCCTCTCACCAGAGTTCTTCTTCTTCCAGACCATAATTCCAGCAACAACAGCAACAACGAGAACAATGAGAGCCACGACTACACCAATGATGATAGCCATCGATCCTCCACCTGTTAAATCAGCACAGAGTCTTTATTATCTGCTGCAGCAGGAAATCAGATTTCACTGTAAATCTGTAGTTTTAGAGGAAAGTGTTTCTGACCTTTCAGGATCTGTCGCTCGCTCACATTCAGCACTAACTCCTTCTCCAAGCTGCTGTGCTGAATCACACAGGTGTAGGTGTGTTTCTGCAGCTCCTCAGCTGGGACTTTCAGAATGCTTCTCTTCTGGAAGCTTCCATCCTGGTTGGGTAACGTCTCTCTGAGCTCCACGTCCTCATGCACCTCCTCTCCGTCCTTCCTCCAGAAGATCATCACTGCTTTGGGGAAGAATCCTGTAGCGTGACACACCACCTCTGGAGAAGGCGAGTGTTTCTGGAACACTGACGCTGTAGGACGAACTGCAGAGACACACAGAGACAGGAATATAAAACTGTCTGTCAGATTTATACATTTTAATTGACACCTTAGGTAAAGTGTTCTTACATATATTTTAATCAGCTAGGAAGTGTCCCATGATTTTCCTCCGAACAGTAAAATGAAACGTTATCTTTCATGCAAACAAAACCTTACCTTTCCTATTCAGAGTCTTTCTGCTGTAATTTACATAAGTCTTTAACCACTCAATACATCTGTACTCCAGGAAGTTCTTCCACATTTTATTGTTATCAATATCATTATTCCTCTTGTATTTGATGATCTCAGCTTGTGGTTTAGCTGCAGTCCATGTTAGAGTTTTCAGATCCAGACTGATGAAATCTTCTCCATCATAACCGAATTGATTGTATCCTCTAACAGTCCCGTCATCATCAAGCTCACAGCCCACAATCCTTTGGAGTGTATGAACACCTGTTCACACACACACACACAAGATTCAAACTAGCTCCATTTCCTTCTACACTCTCCACTCAAACATGACACTACACTACCAAATGTGGAATTTTTACTAATTAAAAAGTAATTTTACTCTAAGATTTGGGTTTTAGTAAGATTTCTTACTATAAGATTTACTCTTGTTTTTGAGTAGTACTACTTTTTGAAATATTTTTTAAAATTTGTAATTTTACTTTTACTGAAGTATGTTTTGTTTCTAGTATTGTAATTTGCTACATTAGAAATCACATCCATTACTGAATAAGAAAGTGTAATAAATAAAAATTACAATCAGACATTACTGGTGAAGACCCAGCTGAAAGTGAAACCCTGTCAAATTCTGCTGAAGTTGAACTTGAAGTAAATTAAGTGAACCCTGGCCATATTTGAACAATGACTTCAGTTTCAAGTGCAAGAAGTCCAAGCGAGCAACCAAATATAAGTGAGTTGATGTCAGTGGGTGCACACATTTTTGTCTTAAACACATCTTGAAGGACCCTCTTCTTTGGGTCATTTAAGGAAAACCACAACATTTGAACCATTTTGATTTATAGATTTGCAGTATGGCTGTTGTTGGTAATGAAAAGAACGATGGCCTACAGAATTCATAATTTATGCTATATTCAATGATTGTATCGTTTGAAAATGTTTTACGGGATGGACTGCCCTACAATGACAAATTATACCTCCCTAAACGTTTCAAATGTCGTGTTGACGTGTATTTTGTTTTTGCATTTTAATGTAACAGTGTTCCTTAAATTTAAAAAACAACTAGTTTAAGATTTATATCCCCTTGTCCCCCACCACCCCCACCCCCCTCCCCCACACACACGGTCATAATAAGTTTTAAATGAGTTCATTTTTACTTTGACTTAGATTTTTAAACCAGTTATTTTACTTGTACATAAGTAAAATTTAATCAAAGTAATAGTACTTTAACTTGAGTATAATATTTTAGTACTCTTTCAACCCCTGCACTCCTCCTTTAGTTCATCACTCACACATTTACATCTCATTTACATTTACTTCACATTTAATTCATATTTAATTTATATGTGATTTATCTGAATCTTTTTATTTTCTGTGTGTGATCTCATATTAAAGACAGAAGACTTTTACTTGTTTATCTTTACAGTTATCAGGACTGATGAGTTTATAAACTGATACACCTTGACTGTGTGTGTTTACCTGTAGTTTGATAAAAGCACTGCATTGCTGTATCCAGATTGACTTTGAAGCTCTCCTCTTGAATCTGTGCAATCTCTTTCTGTGTTTTCCAGTATTCTGGATCCTCAGCCTTCACCTTCTGCATCCACTCTGTCTTTGGGATCACTTTCCTGATGGCACTGTTGTAATAGCCAAACTGCTGTCCACTCACCAGACCAAGAGCACTGAATTCTGTGCTTTTTGTCCCTGTAACTTGAGTGAGGGAATATTGCAGAGATTGTGTGTCTAAAAAAGAAAAAAAAATTTAACATCACATCACATCACTCAACACACACACACTGCATTTTTAACTTTATATTCAATAATAATAAAAAGAAAAGCTCACATCTCTTATTTTTAAATGTATTAATTTATTATTATTATAATAAATGTTATTTTTATATATTAATAATAATAATAATAATAATAAGTAATGTGATATGTTTGCTAAGAAGCTGTTTGTGAAGTTCTGACCTTCTGTGTGCAGGACTAGAAGTTGGTTGTAATTACCAGAGATTGTTTGTATAAAATATTAGAAGGATCAGAATGATCTGGAGACAAGTTGGCTCATAAACAATTCTAGACAGACCGTGGTAAGATTATCAGGCCTTTTGCATGTAGCCAAAGACTGACAATGATTTCTTCCTTCAGTTTGCTGTGTTTGGATCATGTTTCTAAAATCTCAATGTAACCAGTGATCAGGGTTCGTCCTCTCTCATGGTACAAGAGGAGTGTTGTGTCCTGTTGTACAGCAGTACAAATAAATCGTGAACCTTTATACTCTTGCCCGTTCTACCATTGTGATATTTTCTTAAAACTTCCTAAACACTAACTTACTAATATTGTAGTATATGCATTGCAGGAATGGCTTAGTTTCTGTGTAGTTGGTATGTTCCTGATGTATGTATACAGGTGCTGGTCATAATTAGAATATCATCATAAAGTTGATTTATTTCACTAATTCCATTCAAAAAGTGAAACTTGTTCATTCATTACACACAGATTGATATATTTCAAATGTTTATTTCTTTTAATTTTAATGATTATAACTGACAACTAATGAAAATCCCAAATTCAGTATCTCAGAAAATTAGAATATTGTGAAAAGGTTTAATATTGAACACACCTGTGCCCCTTTTCCACCGAGGCAGTTTGAGTGCTGGTTCGGAGCCAGAGCCTAATTTAGAACCAGTTCTTTCTTTTTTGACAGCCAAAGCACCGGCTCTGAACCAGGAAAAGTGGTTCTTAAGTAGCACCAAAACGTTGCTGGTCTAGACTTGAGAACCGCCTGCATCAGGGGCTGTGGGCGGGGCTACTGTTAGCACCTACGATAATGTACCTTAAGTATACTAATGTTTAATACACTTTTACTTTACTGCAATATAATTATCAGCACACATGATAGTAGGTAGCTACCTTTTTTCTGTGTTAATGATAAAATAATGTTATGTACTTTCCGTTATTCTCGATTACAACCTCCGTTTATACAAATTACATGGAGCTGCACGTATACGTTGTATTCACCACGTTTGGATGCCAATGTAGGTTCACAAAGCCATGAGCATTAACAGTAAAAAATTGTTGATGTGTTTGCTGCTGCTGCGCTAATGTTGCTGGGAAACGTGACACGTATACAGCGACGTCAGACTCGGCTCTGTGATGGCTAACCGATGGAAAGGCAAACTGAGTCTTAGAAGGTTCGCCAGTAGAACCAACTTTGAACCAGCACCAGCACTAGCTCTGAACCAGCACCTGGTTCTTTTTGGTGGAAAAGGGGCACTGGTGCCACACTCTCATCAGCTAATTGACTCAAAACACCTGCAAAGGCCTTTAAATGGTCTCTCAGTCTAGTTCTGTAGGCTACACAATCATGGGGAAGACTGCGGACTTAACAGTTGTCCAAAAGACAACCATTGACACCATGCACAAGGAAGGCAAGACACAAAGGTCATTGCAAAGACATTATAGAGAGGTGAAGGGAAGGAAAAGATGTGGTAGAAAAAAATGTACAAGCAATAGGGATAACCGCACCCTGGAGAGGATTGTGAAACAAAACCCATTCAAAAATGCGGGAGAAATTCACAAAGAGTGTACTGCAGCTGGGGTCAGTGCTTCAAGAACCACTACACGCAGACGTATGCAAGACATGGGTTTCAGCTGTCGCATTCCTTGTGTCAAGCCACTCTTGAACAACAGACAGCGTCAGAAGCTAAAGACAAAACGGATTGGACTGCTGCTGAGTGGTCCAAAGTTATGTTCTCTGATGATAGTAAATTTTGCATTTCCTTTGGAAACCAGGGTCCCAGAGTCTGAAGGAAGAGAGGAGAGGCACACAATCCATGTTGCTTGGGGTCCAGTGTAAAGTTTCCACAGTCAGTGATGGTTTGGGGTGCCATGTCATCTGCTGGTGTTGGTCCACTGTGTTTTCTGAGGTCCAAGGTCAACACAACCGTATACCAGGAAGTTTTAGAGCACTTCATGCTTCCTGCTGCTGACTAACTTTATGGAGATGCAGAATTCATTTTCCATCAGGACTTGGCACCTGCACACAGTGCCAAAGTTACCAGTACCTGGTTTAAGGACCATGGGATCCCTGTTCTTAATTGGCCAGCAAACTCACCTGACCTTAACCCCATAGAAAATCTATGGGGTATTGTGAAGAGAAAGATGCGATATGCCAGACCCAACAATGCAGAAGAGCTGAAGGCCACTATAAGAGCAACCTGGGCTCTCATAACACCTGAGCAGTGCCACAGACTGATCGACTCCATGCCACGCTGCATTGCTGCAGTAATTCAGCACCCCAACTAAGTATTGAAGTGCTGTACATGCTCATACTTTTCATGGTCATACTTTTCAGTTGGCCCAGATTTCTAAAAATCCTTTCTTTGTATTAGTCTTAAGTAATATTCTAATTTTCTGAGATATTGAATTTGGGATTTTCCTTAGTTGTCAGTTATAATCATCAAAATTAAAAGAAATAAACATTTGAAATATATCAGTCTGTGTGTAATGAATGAATATAATATACAAGTTTCACTTTTTGAATGGAATTAGTGAAATAAATCAACTTTCTGATGATATTCTAATTATATGACCAGCACCTGTATATGGCTGTAACTGGATGAGGAAGACGAGTGTGCACGTGCAGTAAAGAAAAGCTAACGTGGGGTCGCTTGGCCACGTTCACACTGCAGGTAAAAGTCGCCCAAATCCGATTTTTTTGGGGTCAAGTGACCAGGTCAGACTTCTTCAGGAGTAGTGTGAACACTCAAATCTGGACCCAAATCTGATTTTTTCCAATGTGGCCGCAGTGTGAACAGCCAAGGCGGATTTGATGCGACTTTTACATCAATCTACATCGACATTCGTCACAATTATGCGAAACCTTTTTTTTATTTTTATTTTTGCGACGGCGAAAACGTGACACAAACGTGACTGGTAACGTATGTGTTAAGAGTGTTATATAAAGTGGTTACGTGAACCAGCTCATAATGTTGGCATTGAATACATCACATTAAATCATTACATGATATGTTTGCTTGCACCAGATGATACAACACTTCCTCCATAACCTCGTCAACTTTTTAGCGCAACGGCGTGCTGCGTGTGACGTCATTGTTATTGTTCGTTTGCACATGCGGGTCAGTTTGAAACAGCAAACAGTTCACACTGGTATCTGATATAGGCCACATTTTAAAAGGTAATGTGAACAACCAAACAAAAAATCAGATCTGAGCAAAATATCCGAATTGAGCATTACGACTTGCAGTGTGAACGTGGCCTTAGTGTCTGAATCTTTATATTAATAAAGACAACAAATATATATAGTAAAAAAAATCGTCACAGCATATATGGAATTCTGTGTTATATTTCTTTTGTGGTAATATTTATTCTGTAATAATCTACAGACGTCCAAAGAGGCCATACGACAAAACAAGAAAGAATAAATATAATAATGCATAGTATATAATAAAGTGTGTATTTCTGTTTTACTTGGTGTTTTATTTATTAACTGTATTATTTATGTGTAACTTTGTCAGATTTGCCCTTATCACAGCTTTATCGTTAAACTTTATTATTAGAGAGTAAATAAATGTAGTAAAGACAGTAAACATTACAGAACTCACCTGCTGATGAAAGATGAAGAGAAAATGTGAAGAAGATCAGAGTCTTCATCACTGTGCTGCAGAGCGACATCTCTCACTGTCTGATCACTAAAACACTAAATCTATTATTTACTGAGTGGATAAAATGTCTTTAACTCTGTTTAAAAGAAAGTTATAGATCCTGTTCCCACTCTCCTAACCTCTGGAATGTTTTTCCGCTTTCAGGTGGAGAGATTCTGATTGGCTCTGACCAACTAAAACTCAGAGTGAAAACCAATCAGAATTCAGGATTCAGTCAAGTCACGGGTTTCTGAGGAGATCTGAGGAGCGCAGGTTCATCCTGAAAAAGTTAATGATGAAAGTACGGAAGTTTCGTTTTTTTGTTAACAAAAGTTGTTTTGTCGTTATAAAGGCTTAATTTTATCATGAGCTGTGAATAAGAACATGTTCTAGAGGCTGTAGAACAATAAATAAATACAAAAAGATATTTTTTTTAAATAAATGCGTGACAAAATGAATACAATAAAAATGTGCAGTGATTATGACAATAAAGGCTTAACGTTTCAATAATCCATTACATATTAACAATGGGGTACATGCAGAGATCATGAGAAAACAAAAATGTGGTCGTTATCACAACAAAACAAGAAAGAAAAAATATAATAATGCATTATGGCCTCTTAGGACTTCTGTAGGTAAGAGTGTATGGTCATAACATATATTTCACTAATATAATTTTACCTATTTTATCTATTATTATTATTATTATTATTATTATTATTATTATTATTATTATTATAAATAAATAAATAAATAAATAAATAAATCTTATTGTGTGTCTACATGTTCTTACCAAGACCTTTCTCATCTGTTGTTTCTGGGATTTATTTATTAACATCTGTCTGGTTTTCGGATTGTGGAATTGCCCTTTCACTGTGGTAGATGCCTTACAGTTTATTGTTTGCCTTTTTTTCAAAATAAATTCAAGTCAAGTCAAGTCAAGAAGCTTTTATTGTCATTTCAACCATATATAGTTGTTGCAGTACACAGTGAAATGAGACCACTTTTCTCCAACTGCAATTGCATCTGCTACCACCTGCTTTACCACTACACACTAAAAGTGCACATAACCCACCATTAAACTTCAGCACACTTTTAATATCACGGTATAAACCTGAGTTTTCCACAGATAGTTGTGTTCCTCCTGATCAATGTATATAAAACCCATATTCAGCCCCAATAGGCTTGGAACATGAAGAATTTCTGTCAAACCAAGGAAATGTTACTGAGAATGGCCCTCTTACAACTTAAAGGCAGCAGTCATCTAGTTAAACTGCTGTTCAGCATGTCATCCCCATGCAGAGCCGATCGGCCCTATACGCTCACTATGCAAGTTGCATAGGGACCCGCAAATTACGCAAGGCCCTGCCTCCCCTGACTCATTTTACAGTGCGTGTTAATGTTTACTGTGTAGATGACAATATGAAGCAGAGCTATCCATCTGGCCATGAAACGAGAAAAAAGAAACAAAATGAGAATGAAATGCGAGAACAGCAATCAGGTAAACTGTTCTCTTCAAGTTTGATGTCAGCAAGAGAAAATAACAGTAAAGTTACGTTGATGTGATTCTGTCTCTAGTCTCTATCTGACTAGCTAAATTAGCTGTGCAGTGCTGCCAGTGCAAGTGTGAATGTTCAATTCAATTCAATTCAATTCAAGTTTATTTGTATAGCGCTTTTTACAATGGACATTGTCACAAAGCAGCTTTACAGAACATAAACATAAAAATTCAAGATATATACAGTTCACAGTGTGTATGTATGCATGTATGTATGTATGTATGTATGTATGTATGTATGTATGTATGTATGTATGTATGTATGTATGTATGTATGTGTGTATGCGTATTTGTCCCCAATGAGCAAGTCTGAGGAGGCTCAGGCAACAGTGGCAAGGAAAAACTCCCTTAGATTGGTAAAGGAAGAAACCTTGAGAGGAACCAGACTCAAGGGGAACCCATCCTCATATGGGTGACACTAGATGGTGTGGTTACAAATATACAAGTATCACAGAGTCCAACTGGAGCCGGTAGATCTGTAGATGTCTCAGGGTTATCACAGAGTCAGCCTTGTCTCAGTGGAGGTCCAAAAATTTCATCGCACCGAAGACGATCATAGCATGGGTGTCTCAGCATGGGTAGAAAAAGAGAAGAGAAGAGCAGTGCAGAGGGATTAACATATCTGCTGTTCATAAGAATGTGCAAGTCTAGTGTAATAGTGCACAATATGATGGGATGTATTATGTGTACGCCTGACTAAAGAGATGAGTTTTTAATCTACATTTAAACTGTGAAAGTGTGTCTGAGCCCCGAACACTATCAGGAAGACTATTCCAGGGTTTGGGAGCTAAATAAGAAAACGCTCTACCACCTTTAGTAGACTTAGATATTCTGGGAACTACCAGAAGTCCTGAATTTTGTGATCTCAGAGAGCATGAAGGATTGTAACGTGTTAGAATGTGTGGCAAATGGTTTACATGGCTCATGGGTCAGGTAGGAGGGCCCCTTAGCAGAATTTTGCTTGGGCCCCAGGGAGGTCAGGATCAGCTCTGTCCCCATGACATCCTGGAAAGACCAAAATTCTTCTGGAAGTACATCTATGCCAGGTGTCCTGTCAACCTTAATGCTCTGTAGAGCTTTTTGCAGATACAATGTCTCTAAGTTGTGGATAAAATGTTCTTTTTCTCAAAGCTAAAAAAGTACTTATAGGGTGCATCCATCTGGATGGTGTTCTGGAAGCATTATATTACTAGTGGAAGCATTATATTACTAGTGCACCATGTACCTTAACACCTAGGAGATCTGATAGCTTTTTCCTTTTAGCTGTGAGAGTCAAAATGTGTTTCAGGTCATTTGTTGACTGTTCCAGAGACCGAAGGTCTGTCGTAAGAAGTTCTTCTGAAGTTAAGTGAAGTCACTTTAACTTCTGTTTCTCAGCTGTATGAAGGGATTGTTTGTGAGAGGGCATGTGGGGCTCTACAGGGTTATGATAAGTGTTCTTTAATGTGCAATTCAAATCTCCAGCCACTAATAAAATATCTTCACTATTACAGATTTCTAAAATTGTGCATAGTCTGTCTAAAAACCCAAATCTATCCACTGGGGGAGCTGGTTCATATAGACAAATAACAAAAACATTTTTCTCAAAACAGTCTGCCAGCAACCATCTCCTCCATACTGTGTGAGATATGAGTGAAATTTCTCAAGAATTAAACAGCAACTCCTCCAATATTGAAGTGTTCTGTGGCCTAGGAAAGAAAGGCCAGCCTTTCAGACAACATTTGTTCAGACAACATTTCTATCATTACTTTGGTTTTCTCTTTGGGCAAATATTGCATGCTTCATTTCATATACAGTAACTCTGCTCTCTTTCTACTGTCTCTTGATTCACTGACAGTCAAAGATGCAAATCATATGTCCTCCTGGGCAACAATGAAGTGACTAAATGCCAAAAATAAAGCATACAGCCGTCAAGGAGTGAAAGAGCTAGGGCATTTAACCACCATCACTATGTTCTATGTTCTTCTATTCTCTACCTTGATTCCGTCATCTACCTGAGCAGTTTGTTCCTGCAGCTGCCCCCAGCTGGAAAAACTGTACTCACTTGCAAAACTACCTGCACCGTCGGAAAGGAGTGTACAAGTTGCTCTTTCTGCAGATTTTAAAAGTTAATGTATTCTCAAGCTCTGTGTTATTGTTATTAATATTGTTATTTCACCAGGTCTGATTTACTCCTGAACAAGTAAAAGTTTGATGTTCTTTGATGAAAGATGTTGCCATTTCATCAAGTAAAAAGTAAAATCAGAAAAAAAATGTTTGTTAAAACACCTGACAGGTTTTTCTCCTGATGTCTGTCTGCATTGTGATGAGGAAAATGTAGTGACTGATAAAAAACCAGATTAATGAGAATGTATGAAGCTTATGAAGACAACTTTACAGAAAAAATTCTAGATATTGTTCAGTTAAATTGCCCTTGACTGTAAAAGTTTACAAACATTTTTTTTTTTTTTTCAGAAAACCCTGTAAATTAGTTGTGGTGTGTGAAGTGGTGTGGACTGTACTGACAGCTGGTCACATAAATTTAAACCTGGTTTTGGGTTAATAAAAATAATTTTAAGGCAAATACCACTGAATCTTATATGTATCTTTTAAAAAAAAATGTCTTTTTCATTCACTATTGCCAGCTGTATTCAGTGGAAAGTAGCAGAGTGATCAAAGTAGCTAGATTGCTCCATTGATTAATTTAAATATTCATTGGGTTGTCCTGATAAAATGCATATCAAACCTTTATAGTGTAGTTTAAAAAATGAGTTAAAAATAAGTAAAACAGGACAAGCTTAGCATTATAAGAAATATAAGAAAATTGATTTGCATTTTAAAGGTAAGACCTTTGCATGTAACAATAATTGTTTCAATAATAAAAATAATTTGTTTCGTTTGACTTTTCTTATATGATTGAATCACATTTCAAATGTACATTTATTGGATATAATACTTTTGTGTAGCCGTCAGAAATCACCAGCTACTTATTTTAATCTTACTGCTAAAAAGCTCCTGCTGTCTTTCACTTTAAATGTTAAATGTTAATTCTGTTTTGTCTTGTCTTATCGTCCATATAAAGAACATCACAGCTATGTGCTAGCTACAAACATCAACATAGCAACAGTGAGTGTGTTGTGAAATGCTGTGATAGAAAAATAATCAACATGGTTGCAGTAATATAAACTCTGCTCCATCACACCACCCTGCTGTTGATCTTTTTTTTCTCAATAATAAACAATGTGTTTTATTGATTTACATTTACAGCATTTGGCAAACACCCTTATCCATAGCGAAACAAAAATGCTTTTAAGTCTAGGTTACAGAAAACAATCAACCTAAAACTGTGCAAGTTTTTTTATTTAACATACTGTACACAACACACATAGGAAATTGAAAATTGAAACCTTTTATTGCAACAAAGGGAAATTGTTTTGCACTCAAGGAAGCCACATTAACATCCAACAACATTACAAACATAGAAGACACAAAAAACAAAACATAAACAACACAAACACAGCAATGATAGTGACATACAATAATCAGTCCAATATCTAAAAATGAATCAATAGCTAATTAAAAAATTTCTTTAAAAATTCTATGTGCCTGTGTCTGATCTGTTCAGTAACTGAATGCTCCTTGGTACGAATGATGTAATAGCACGTTTAGTTTTTGTTGGTGGCATTCGAAATCTACATCCAGATGGGAGTAAGGAGAACTCTAGGAAAATTGGGTGGGATGGATCATCCAGTATCCTCAATGCCAGATTGAGGGTATACTGATCTGTAAGATTGGAGATGCTTTTAACATCGGATCCAGTAATTTTTCTGCCCATTTTAGTCACCTTATCCAGCATATTCCTGTTCTGGACAGAAAGACCTCCCCCAGCACTGGATGGCGAAAGTCACCACACTCTGAATAAAAGTTAAGTAAAACAATGTCAAAGACGTTGTGTCTGCATTAAAACTACGCAGTTTCCTTAAAAAATAGAGCCGTTGCTGTGCTTTTGAGTATCTTGCTAGTGTGTTGGCAGACCAGTTGAGTTTATAATCAATAATAGTGCCCAGATACTTATATTCCATCACAGTCTCAATAACAGTCCCTTGAATAGTAACAGGTTGCAGTGGATGGTGCTTTTTTCTAAAATCGATCACCATTTCTTTTGTTTTAGAAATGTTTAAAATTAGTGTTTCAGGAAGTGGTTGGTCTTCACCCGTTGTTTAAACATAGCCAGTGACTTAGATGTCCGAACCCCTAGGGGAAGTTTATTCCACTACCTTGGTGCCAGAACAGAAGCGAGTCTTGCTGCATACTTACCTTTTATCCTGAGAGATGGTGGGACCAATTAAGCAGTGCTGGTCGATCTGAGGGAACAAGGTGCAGTGCAAGGAGTGATAAGAGCTTTGAGGTAAGAGGGAGCTGGTCCATTTTTAGCAAGCATCAGTGTTTCGAATCTGATGTGTGCACCTACAGTACCAGAAGCTAGTGGAAGGAGCGCAGCAGTGGGGTAGTATGTGAGAATTTAGGCAGGCTTAAAATAAGTCATGCATCTGCATTTTTGATCATTTGCAGACAACAAATTGTGTACATAGGTAGACATGCCAGCAGTGAGTTGTAGTAGTTCAGCCTTGAAATGACAAGAGACTTAACAAGTACCTGGGCAGCCTGTTTGAACAAAAATGGCCGAATCCTTCTGATGTTGTTGAGACGAAACCGACATGAGCATGTTGCATCAGTTGATTATCCATGGTTATCCCATGGTTGCGAGCTGTGACTGAAGGGGAGATCAGATCATTGGCCAGGGATATTGCAAGGGATATTGAATCACCAGGGATCATCAGCAGTTTGAGAGATCCGAGCAGAAGCCGTAGTATCTGAGGGCGGGAAGAAGAATAACAGTTAAGTGTCATCAGCATAGCAGTTTTAAGAGAACCCATGAGAGGAAATATCTTTACCAAGAGAGTGAGTATACAGAGAAAAAAGAAGACCAAGTATTCAGCCCTGTGGGACACCAGGAGAGAGTCTGCATGGAGAAAATGTGAATAGCCCTTGCTCTCTTAAATGTAATTGGTACAAGAACAGATGTTAGGGATCCATTGATGATTGTGGGGATGAAGGGCAGAAGGTCTTGTGAGATGGTTTGGATCTTAGTGGAAGGGAGTGGATCCAGTGGGCAGGGGGTAGGATTGGAAGACTGGATGTGTTGCAAGATCTCATCTGCTGCTATGGTTGAGAAATTTGACAATGAAGGAGGAGGGGAATCCTGGCTGTGAAATGTAGGCGCAGTCAAAGCAGAAGTGAAGGTCTGGCAGATTTTCTCAATCTTCTCGGTGTAAAAAGAAGCCTTCAGAAGTCAGGGAGGTTGAAGCAGGTGGAGCTGGAGTAGTGAAGAGAAGATGTTGTGGTGCTTATGAGGGTCTTGTGCAAAAGCTTCAAGCATTTCCTTGTAGAAGGATGTCTTGGCAAAAGTCACATCTGAAGAGAACTTGGCCAGGAGCGTACGGTAAGAAGCAACACCTGCATCGAGTTGTGATTTCTTCCACTTTCTCTCTGCTGATCTAAGTTCTTTTCAATTAATGCGCAACACATCTGATAGCCAAGGAGCAAAACAAGAAGTCTTATTCCTTACTTAAATTCCTATAATTATTATGTTTGTAGGTGGAGGTGGAGTAATGTTTTTTGAACACATCAATCGTTAAGTCATAGAGTCATGAAAAAATATAAGAAGTTAATATTTTGTTGTGTTAGCAGAGGAAGAGGTTAGCTAAAAGGAAGTGGGATGTAGAAAGGACTGAAGAAAGCAGACAGGATTGCAAGGAATCGCAAAGGCCAAACGGAAAGCATACAATGAGTTTTATGCCAGGTTAGACATGAGGGAAGGTGAGAAGAACTTGTACAGATTAGCAAGACAGAGAGATAGAGATGGGAAGGATGCACAGCAGTTAAGGATGATTAAAGATAGAGACTGAAAGGTACTGATAAGCAAGGAGAGTGTGCAGAGTAGATGGAAGGAGTATTTTGAGGAGCTGACAAGCTAAAATCAAACTTTATCTTTAAGTACAACTCTGAACAATACAGAATCATCGGTGAAAATTACAGAACCATCGGTGAACATTACAGACACTGTGATGATGAAGATATGATGATCAGTTCATCAGTTTGGAGCCTAAATGTTTTACACTGAATGTATTTTATTTTATTCTCCTCAGCTGTAAAGTTCTGTTTGTATGTTTATCAGCATCACAACATTACTGCACACATTAGAAGCAGAATTTACACAAAGTGCTTTGCTGCTGGATACATTTCCTCATTAAAATTTTCTGTCTCATGACAGAGGAAGTTCTTTCAGTCTACATCCTGTGGATCTGTGATGTAGTTACGGTTAAAAATTATTCTCAATGTCATTTAACTTCAAGTTTAATTACTAACAAATATCTAACTAACCAACAGTTGATATTTTCCTCAGTCACAAAGAGAAAAGATGTATCATCTGCATAATGTGTAATAACAGTATCATCATATAACAGCAGAGTTGCCTGTATGATTAAACACCTAATCTGGTAAATCACTGTGTGGATGGTTTTTTTTTTGTCTGTACTTTTAATGACCTGTTCATTACGTTTAACTGATTTTTTTTTTTTTTAGATCAAAACAAATTTAAAACTAATCAATAATAAAAGTTTAAAGATTTCTAAATGACCAAAAGTCTGACATTATTTTTCCTTTTATTTTAAATGATCTTAAATTTGATTTAATTATAAAACAAGAATCCTGATTAGAGCTGAACCTCACCTTTAAACCTGAACCTTTTTTAAGAAATAAAAAAATGTATGAAAATAAAATGATGAGGGTGAAGATCTTAAAGAACAAGAAGTTTATTCCAGCGTAGCAGTGACAAAATACATGAAGTACGTTGGGTTCATCGGAGTCAAGAAGAACTCAGGACAAATCCTACTCAAGCATTTGATACTATATTCCCTCTTTGTAGTTTAAATGAGGTTTCGCTTTGAATGTGTATTGAGTGTAAGAACTGAGTGTCTCCAAAATCAGAATCAGAATCAGGTTTATTGGCCAAGTGTGTTGACACACACAAGGAATTTGGATCCCTCACAAAAGTACAGGCATAAATAACAATATACTATACAAGATAATACAGACTATACAAGACAATGCAGATGTGCTACAATAGACATTATGAGTATTAAATATGAATACAGAATATATAACTGATCAGTTATGTACATGAAGTGTGGGAAGTGCAAATAACAATATTGTGCAATATTATGCTTTTTGTACAACATGCAGCAGTAGTAGTGTGTGTAATATACACGGATGATGCAAATGGCTGGGATACACCTTGTTGATCTACGTATAAAAAAAGTCAGACTCAGAGTTGGTGGTAAAAGCAAAGAAGTAAAAATTAAATTTATTTTTTATTAACAAAAGGCGTCTTCCATACAGTGCAGAATGCTGAGTCAACACAGTGAAGAGGCAAAGATTAGTGGTTGAGCTCTCCCTTTTATACCCTAGGTGTGTGTTTGTGTTTAAAACTGTACATAACTGATCAGTCATATATTCTGTATTCATATTTAATACTCATAATGTCTATTGTATCACATCTGCATTGTCCTGTATAGTCTGTATTATCTTGTATAGTTTGGTGCTATTTATGTCTGTACTTTTGAGAGTCACAAACAGCTGGAACCAAATTCCTTGTGTGTGTCAACACGCTTGGCCAATAAACCTCAGTAAAGTCAGATCTTATCAAGCACGTGCACCCACTCTCCCATAAGTTCCCATCCTTTTAACACATGGAATGTTTATGGCAGTGTAAGAAATTACAGATAAATGCACCCAGATTCCACTCCAAGATACACATCTAAGGGCCTTTTTACACCTGGTCACTTCATGTGTTTTCTCTCATTCAATAGCTATCTGATTTGTTAAAACTGTTCCATTTACATTAGGCCACATAAATGCGTCTTGGCGAATCGGATATCAATCTGATCTTTTTACTCCCGGCCAAAATGCAAATATATTTTACCTCATTTCTGGGGTAACTGAAATGGAACATGCTTTGGTGTCTGCGGTTGCTACAAAAAACAGCATTTACTGTTTGCTGCATTTTTGCTGGCGGCAGCAGTGCATTTTAAGACCAAACGAGACACCTGAGTGAAAGATCAGAGCCAGCGCTGGTGGGAAAACATATTTGTTTCTGGTACGATGCACGACTCACGAGTCACCTGCGAGTGACGTACTTCCGTTTGGGAGGAGTATAGCTCTGACGTATGTGGCTTGAACAACCACATTCATTTACACCTGTCCAGTTTCATCTGAAATGCGTCCCAGACCACCTCCTGAAGGGGTTTGAACGATCGGATTTATATCCGTCTCAAAACCGTTTCGGAGGGCATTTATACCTGGTCTTTTTACGAGCGGATAGCTATCCGATCACAGAAAACGCATAAAGTGACCAGGTGTAAAAACCCCCTAAAAGAGCTCATTCCTAAAAAGGTTTAAGTATCATAAGGTAATACGTTTAGAACTCTAAATGAATAAACTTCATTCAATCGTTACTATGAGAGCGGCAGCAGGACATCAAGGATCGGCACTAACAAAGGGTCTACGTGACCACAATTACCATTTAAAGTGATCATTTGGTTGATAACAATTGTAACAATACCAAGCCAAGGTGTACGTGACCATGATTAATATTTAAAGACATCCGGCTAGATAACAATGTATATCCCAGCCATTTGAGAGACACTCAGTTCTTACACTCAATACACATTCAAAGCAGAACTTCATTTAAACTACAAAGAGGAAAACAGTATAAAATGCTTGAGCAGGATTTGTCCTGAGTTCTCCTTGACTCCGATGGACCCAATGTACAGTACTTCATGTATTTTGTCACTGCTATACTGGAATACACTTCTTGTTCTTCATTAAGATCTTCACCCTGATCGTTTTATTTTCACGCATTTATTATTATTTCCATTGGCGAGCCACCCAGAGAGGGATTCCAAAAAAAGTTTCTCGCTGTTGTTTTTCGCCGTTCTTTTACGCTGTTTTTGATTCAGGGAACCCCCTCGTTTAAAAAAAAAATAGCAAAGAAATGTTTTGGTGTAGAATAGAACATAGAGTAGAGTTTATTGATCATAAGCAGGAGTAGTTGTTAAGCCTATTCTGTACATTTCTGTTTAATATTCTAACGGAACTGAATTAACCCGACGCAGTGTGGTGACAGAGTTGTGTGTGAATCGTTTCTAAAGTAACTGAAGCAAAGTGCTTAAGTTTATAGGTTTCTAAAATAACAAACTTGTTGTGTGTTATTTTTTATAATTCTGTTAAGATTCTAAAGTAACTGAATCAGCCCAACACAGTGTGGCAGTTGATTTATAGCTAAAAGTAACTGAAACAGTGATAGTGTAAAGAGCCAGACGCACCGCGGCTCTGTAGAATTTAAAGCAATAACCCGAGGCAGTGTGGTTTCGTCGGCAGACTGTAACAGTGTTTTAAACTTACGTTTTAAGTTCATGTACAGTGGTTAAGTAAACGGTTAGGTTTTAACGCAAAGAAACCCGCCGTACTGTGGCTTTGTTCGACGTACTTTGACAGTGTTAAACTTACGTTTTAAGTCCAAAAGTGTTGTGGCTAAGAAGACTCTTTTAAAATATAACAAAAAAAAACCCCGACGTACTGTGACAGTGTTACATTTTAAACTGTTTGTCTGTGAGTTTGTGAGTGTTACTGTTTGTGAGTGTTTGTGAGTTGTGTTATTGTTTGCGAGTGTTACTGTAGTTGAACTTGAAACCAGACAGAGTGTGTCTGTGTCTGAAGCAGTGAGACTTTTGAGTACAAAAGCCTGACGTATTATGGTTGTTGTGTTCATTTGCGTCCGAAGTACTGGAGCTGTGAATGAATAGACTGTTAACTATATAGCCTGTAGTCACAGAAACTGCGTAAAGTTTTAAAACTAAGATTTAAGGAAAGCTTTGTGTTTGTAAAAATGGAACAGCTGATTGTTAAGTACATCGCTAAACACGGTTCTCAGGGAATGTTTGATGGAATAGAGAACATTGTTGATAAACCGTATGAGTGGGCTAGTTGTAAGTTTGAAAATGATCCTAAAATGCCCAAGAACAAAAAATGTTTTTTTGAGCAACTGCAGTCTAGACTAGATGATGGGATAATCTCTAACAGAGATTACCAGATTAGTGAAATACTCTGGAAAGAAGAAAAGGTTAGGATACAGAATGAGATTGCACTCTTAAAACTAACAACAGCATGCTTAGTTCATCTGTGGAAACATTGTTCAAAGATTTGGAGGAAGCAAAGGTTGCTTGTTTTCATTCATTTATTATTATTTACAGAAAGAAAAAAAACATTTACAAAAAAAAATAAAAATAAAAAACAATAATGGGGAGTTGTTGTGTTTGGTAAGGAACACTGACCACAATTTAACCCAATACAAATTATTATTAATTTGTGTGTGTGTGCGCGTGCGTGCGTGCGTGTGCTTGTGTGTGTGCGAGAGAGAGAGAGAGAGAGAGAGAGAGAGAGAGAGAGATTATGACTGGTGGTTTTTATTGTAAGTGTTTGTTGCCTTTTTGGACTCCTTTATCATTTGTAATGTTGCTCCCATTTAAAACAGTTCGGCTCAAGCCCAGCCATTTTTAGGGTCATTTTTGTTTCGTTTTGAGGTTTTGTTCAAACCGACCATTGAAAATACCCTCGCTAATGAATGTTTTTTTATTTCATTGGTTGTTGCGTTAAATTTTAACCAGATAGTGCTACTTTCTGATTGGCTATTGTGTAGCCTCTTTTTTTTGATTGGCTGATAAGTGTCAGGCTCGACTAAGCGGTGCGGACAGATACATTTTGGGCGCTGCAGCATATTAAATATATGATAAATAGCAGAGATGGGGGACTCGAGTCATATGACTCGACTCGAGTCGGACTTAAGTCGCACATTTGAGACTTGAGACTTGCTTGACAAATATTGAAAAAAGACTCGACTTGACTTTGACTTGACATTAATGACTTGAGACTTGACTCGGACTTGAGTTAAATGACTCGAAATAACTTGTTTTTTTGTTTGTTTTTTTAAAATTTGTTTTTAAACGCACGCAAGAGCGTAATCTAACCACGTGACGTAGCAGGCAAGCAGAGGGAGCGCGCGCACTAACTAATAAACCTTAACAGTCGTGACGAAACATGGAAGGCGCTACACCAAAAATAATTAAGTTCGGGTACCGGGATTTTGTGCAAGATGAGAAGAGAAGAACAGCAGTATGCGACCACATCGCTCACAATTGAATGACACAATTGAAGTTCTATGCAATTAAATTTTTTTGCAAGCGCAATGTAGTGTAAATGGTTGGTCACTGTTTATGTGGAAAGCTTTTTTGCAATAGCTCTTATAATTGGTCTTCAGTGTTAGGCTTTGAGTGAAAAGCGTATGGATTTTTTTATGGGGATGCACATTATATATAAAAAAAACATCAATATAAATATAAAAATAAAAAACTTCAGAGTTGCAAGCACAGCCATATTCTTGTCTCACATGCACACGCACGCACATTCAATTTAAAGGGACAGTTCACCCAAAAATAAAAATAAAAATCTTTCATAATTTTCTCACCCTCGTGTTACAAACCTGTATAAATTTCTTTGTTTAGATGAACACGGAGGAAGATATTTTGAGGAATGTTTGTAACCAAACCCTTCATGAGCCCCATTCACTTCTATAGTATTCTTTTTCCCACTATGGAAGTGAATGGGGCTCATGAATGGTTTGGTTACAAACAGTCCTCAAAATATCTACATGTGTGTTCATCAAAACAAAGACATTTATACAGGTTTGTACATCATGAGGGTGAGAAAATGATGACAGAATTTTCATTTTTAGGTGAACTATCCCTTTAATTAATAAATTACACTCACTCCAATAATCTCTCTCTCTCTCTCTCTCTCTCTCTCTCTCTCTCTCTCTCTCTCTCCCCCCAATAGTTAATTCACTTCAAGGTTTGTGTGATTCAATAATTTACGTTTTTTGATTGACGTGATTGTTGTTGTTATTCTGTTAAAAAGGAAGGATCTAATGTAAGGATGTGTTCATGTCCCATTAAAAGGGAATGCCTGTTCAAAAAATGCAATTTTGTTGCATAGAAACCATTGTACTTATATATATAAATATATATATATATATATTTATATATATATATATTTTATATATATATATATATATATATATATATATATTTTATATATATATATATATATATATATATATATATATATATATATATATATATATATACACACTTTTCTATGGTCTTCTGCCATGTTTGAGGCATATTGAAACTTTTCATGCTTTTACGGTGCCTTATTTCAGCTACATTTACATCTTAGGCTTTGTAGTTTTTTATTGTATTTACAACTCACCTGTATGTGGACACCTTTTAAAAATAAATGCATATAATCATTTTTTGATGCAAATAAAACTCATAGTCCATAAATACTGTAGATTTAACTTTGTTTAATATATACATTTAGTTAAATCATCAAACATCTGTATGACTTGCCAGTGACTTGCTTGACTCAAGCTACGACTTGACTTGCTTGACATAAAGCAGTGACTTGACTTGACTTGGCTTGACACTCACAAAAAATGACTCGGACTTGCTTGAGACTTGAAGGTTAAGACTTGAGACTTACTTGAGACTTGCACATGTGTGACTTACTCCCACCTCTGATAAATAGTCAAATAGTTTTTCTGCGTGAGAAATACGATGTGGGGCGGGAGAGCGTGACAAAAGACCAAAATGCGTGACTGTCACTCTCAATGCGTGACACTTGACAGCCCTGGGTTTACACATGCTACACCGCTTAAAATGTCCAAACAACGTCCACTGGAGTGATTTTCTTCTCTGTGTCTCAATAACAGGATATTTAGGATGTCACGTGGTGATTCATATAAACAGCACTAAACTTTAAGTGAACGTATATCCTTGACGTATATCGGTGCTCAGAGTGCAGGCACTGCCCATTCGCAATCGTCCCACCTCACCGAGGCCTAGGAACACTACCAGTCTAGGCTGTTTCGTGAGTGCAGGTAACCCAGCCCCTCACTTAATTGGACAAAAATGCAGATGGTCTCAGGAGTTAATTTTTCATTGTTAACGGTGGGTTAACTGATCTGTTCTTTTATTCCTGGCCTGATACCCGTTTGCAGTGAATGGCGTGGATCCATGTTACTCTGTCCACTATTTTCACAGCGGTGGGAGTAGTCAACAAAATCTGGAATGGTCCCAGCCAATGCATGGCCTTCCAGTTCTTTCTCCTGAAATCTTTCACCATGATCCACTCGCCAAGCTTCAGGGCATACAATGCATCTGTATGTGGTTTAGGAAGGGCATCCTTCACCTGTCTGTGAATATCAGATAACAGAGAGGACATGTTTGTGCAATAATTCAATATTTCATCTGCACAATCGCCGATATTGGATCTCTGGCTCACCGGGGGAACCACTCCTGTGCTTAACTGTCTTCTGAAAAGAATTTCAAATGGACTCAGATTAGCTTCACCTCTTGCTCGTGCTCACATGTGCATCAACACTATTGGGAGGGCTTTAAACCATGACAAGCCTGTTTCAGCACAGCATTTTTCTGAATAAATGGAATGCCTCTCCCAACTTTGTTTGTTGCACATACAACACAGCGTTCACAAAAATTTGGGAGTAATTAGTAAAGCCAATAACATGCCAATGTTTCCTTATTTTTGTTACCATCCCTGCTTTTGACACGAAACAACCTTTTTGTTAAAACCGGTTTCCGTGAGGGACCATACCAAACACCATGTTTTTGGACACTTCCCACCTTCCTCCAGCGTTGTTTCTCCTTACGATCACTCATACCCTGTAATTCAGTGAGATTTAGGATAGAAGAAAGCAGTTTAACCATGATGTTTATGTTTTGTTTCTGCTCAGGTAGCTTTGCTGCTGCCTTTGGCAGTGCATCAGCTTTTGCATTACCTATGGAAATAGGTATATTATATTATATTATATTATATTATATTATATTATATTATATTATATTATATTATATTATATTATATTATATTATATTATATTATATTATATTATATTATATTATATTATATTATATTATATTATATTATATTATGCGCTTCACATTTACATACTGTAATTGCTTCTGGAAGTAGGATTGCATCCAAGAGGTCAGCTATCAGGCCATGGTGTGTGATGGGTTTGCCCGAGGAAGTTAAAAACCCCCTATGTTTCCACAGTGTGCCAAAGTCATGTATAACACCAAAGGCGTACCTGCTATCAGTATACACAGTCACAGTCTTACCCTCTGCCAAATTGCAGGCTTCAATAAGTTTTGCTCCCTGTGCTGAGTATTGAGATGGGAGTTTACCTGAAAGTAAAATTTCATTCTGGGTAACTACTGCAAACCCCACACAGTTTTGACCTGTTTCTGAGTTCCTGGATGCTGATCCTTGCACAAATAATTCCAGATCAGAGTTGGTCGGCGGTGTCTCCTGTAAATCAGTCATTGGGCAACAAACTTCATTAATCACACTCACACAATCATGAGGCTCCCCATTATGCTCTGTGGGAAGAAGTGTGGCAGGGTTAAGAGTTGCACATCGTTTAACTGTGACATTTGGCATTTCTAAAAGCACAGTGTTATATCTCAACCATCGTGCAGCCGTAATAAGTGCTGTTTTTTGTTCTAAAAGCATTTGCAACACTGCATGTGGTACCAACAGTATAAATTCGCTGTAGCCTGCAATGTATCCTGAGGCATTGACAGCTTTTCTGCTGCAGCGAATGCTCTGACACACATAAGCAGACCTGCTGCCACTGGATCCAGTTTAGCTGAAAAATATGCTACTGGTCCGAGTTTGCCCCCATGATCTTGGAACAAAACTGATCTCATGAATCCCCCTTTTTCGTCAACAGTTTGTGTAAACGGTCTCATTGGGTCAGGGATGCCTAGTGTGGGTGTCGTCTATAATGTCTGTATTAGTCGTTCAAATGCAGCCTTTGCAGTCTCAGTCCACGTCACTTTGTTGTGTGCTAGTAGGCCTTGTCCATGAGCAATTGCGCTCAAAGGTGCCTCTAAAACAGCATAATCGGGTATGAACATCCTACAGTATGAACACATGCCTTAAAAAGACATTAACTGTTTTTATTCTTGTAACCGGTTTTGGAATTTTCTGAATTGCCTCCATTCTGCTTGACTCGAGTCTTTTACCTTCTGCAGAAATTAAATGTCCTAGGAACTTCACTTCTTGTTGAACATATTTCAGATTTGACAGGCTTATTTTCTTTACTGGGAACAGTGGGATTAGCACAGGAGATGTCTCACATGGTACAATAACTCCAGCTTTTAACAGGGAGTTGAACACCGGTGTTATACCTGCTATAGCTTCTGGTTTTAGGGGATATTGAGCCCTTATTTATTTAGTTATTTATTTATATATTTGTTTGTTTGTTTGTTTGTTTATTTATTTATAATTTATAACCAGTTTTTAGAGTAATGGTCACTGAAGGGCAATTTTTAATCAGGACTACATCATCATATTTTCCATCCGCCCACAACTCTTTGGGCACCTTTTTTAATCATATATCTGAAGATTCTAATTTAGGCAGGGTCCAGTCAGTAGTTCTGGCCCTGTGCCAAAACGTTGCTTCAATTTTACACCATGGGTTGAGATCTGATAAGTCATCAGGACGGATCTCCACATATCTTTTTGCCCTAACCATCCAATATAGTGGTGTGTAATATGCATTAAATTTTAAGCTGTAAAAGACAGCTGGCTGCTACGTTTGCTCCCAATAATGAGTCAGTAACCTGTAACATCCATTTTCCCAAGATTTCACCAGTCATCATTGGCAGATTTGGCTAAAGAGAGATGCGGAGATGCATGGTTCATTTGGAATGGGTGTGGATAACCAGCTCGAGTTGAAACCCGAGATAAGTTTACCTCTACCGCACATCTGTGCTCACTCCATACCAAACGTTTCAACATCAGTACATCTGGTGTATCTAACTTCCTATACCACTCTCTCTCATAGCGGTCATCAGGTTCACATCTGTGTATGTGTGCAGTGCAATGTAAAGTTTCTGGTTTTATGTAGTCTGTGTGAAAAGAAGAGGTGAGAATTTTTGCTTTTCCCACAAGTGTGTGTGTGACATCAGTAAAAGAAAAATCACACAGTTTCCATTTGTATCATAGAGCAGAGATCTGGGATAATATTTTACAAAGCAGGAGTCATCTCCCTATTCTATCTTAAGGACTAGTGATGTGCTGATTAGATTTAAATTTAATTTGCACATCAAATCTCGACCCAACAGATTTATTGGGCAATACTCAGAAATCAAAAAAGAAAATCCAAATTGTTTCTGTGTAGTTACAGTTTTGCACCTTAAGGGCACTGAGAATGTCTCAATGTCTGACATTCCTGATGCTCACGTAGTAAACAGAGCGATTGCTCATTATAAGTGAAATAGAAAAATCACACAATCGTATCACAAAGTGCCCTGCTCCTGAGTCAACTAGAAACTGTATCTGTATTTGTTCGACAAGTGATGTAATCACAGGCATATCATTAAACCTGGGCTCATTATCTTTAGCATGGCTTTCATCCATAGGTGTAATATCAAACTCTGATAATTTGATAGACATTGAATTAGTAACAGGTGGAAATGGAACAGTTAGCTTAAGCTTTTCTTCCTTGCATTGCATTAAAGAGTAAGACTTACCCATCCCTGGGTGCTCACCCGTCCCAAACTCATCTGAACCTCAGGCCTCTTGATACTTGGTTTCCCCTCGATATTTCTTAGGGCAATCTTGTGCCCAGTGATCTGAACTTCTGCATACAAAACATCCATTCTGAAATCCAGGTCTGTTCCGTCCTCTTCTTGTAACTTTCCCATGGCTACAGCCCCTTCCTCTGATGGAATCTCCTCGGACCTCAGACAACTGAACCATGGTGAGACGTGTTTCATTTCTAACCTTTTGTCTTTTTTCTTTTTGTCTCTCGGCCTTTAGCAGATTTTCTGCATGGATGACATGCTGTTCAATTAGAGATAGATTTCCCAGTGTCCCAGATAATGCAAGTTTGCTTGACGTTTCTTGCAATGTCCTCTCTTAATCCATTTATGAAAATGTTTCTCAAATGTACCTCATACGGAGTGAGGTCAGCAGCTTCAGCCATGTTATCAGGGCGTTCAAGGCCACTGTGTGCATCATGTACTTCTGTCAATCGTGCAAGATATCTGGAGACTGTTTCATCGTCCTCTTGTCTACATAAGGAGATTTTTGTCATGTCCATTTTTACTGGAAAGTAAAAAGATCATGTTCCCTGAATGTGTTGGAAAGAGGATCATCGGGTCTCGCACCTCTAAGAACTGCAGTCCTTTGTGCACGTCTGCTGTAATATCCTGCTGGAGAGTAAACTGTCCGTTGGTTGGGTGTAGAAGCCGCAGCAGTGTAACAGCTGGTGGTTGGTTATTGTTCGTCTGCGGGGGTGCCTGAGGTGGCGGTCTGAGCGGGCAGCCCTCCAGGTCTGGGTCTACAAGAGTTTTAAAAACACTGAAGAGAAGAAGACTGTGAATAAGTTTGTGTGTTTGATTTGCATGCTCTGGGTTTTTGCCACAGTTGCCCACATATTATATGCAACCCAATCTACTTCTTGTCTCTTTTTCCCTTTTTTCTTTGAAGCCTCATGCTCATGTGACTTTTCTCTCAACTTTTCTAACTGCCTTTCACTAAAACTAGCTTTTTCTGGAAATCCACAGTCCATTACCCACATGTGATATTGTGATACAGAACCAGGTCCATAATTAATGATCATAAATTGAACATTAGGATGTTTACAGGCCCTTCAAAAATGATAATTTCCTTCTTTGCCTTTTCTGCTGCAGCTACTGCTCTGAGACACATGGGCAGACCTGCTGACACTGGATCCAGTTTAGCTGAAAAATATGCTACTGGTCTGAGTTTGCCCCCATGATCTTGGAGTAAAACTGATGTCATGGATCCCCTTTTTCGTCAACAGTTTGTGTAAATGGTCTCACTGGGTCAGGGATGCCTAGTGTGGGTGTCATCTGTAATTTCTGTTTCAGTCGTTCAAATGCAGCTTTTGCAGTCTCAGTCCAAGTCACTTTGCTGTGTGCTTGTAGGCCTTGTCCATGAGCAATTGCGCTCAGTGGTGCCTCTAAAACAGCATAATTGGGTATAAATAACCTACAGTATGAACACATGCCTACAAAAGACATTAACTGTTTTTCTTGTAAACGGTTTTGGAATTTTCTGAATTGCCTCTATTCTGCTTGACTCGAGTCGTTTACTTTCTGCAGAAATTAAATGTCCTAGGAACTTCACTTCTTGTTGAACAAATTTCAGATTTGACAGGCTTATTTTCTTTACTGGGAACAGTGGGATTAGCACAGGAGATGTCTCACATGGTACAATAACTCCAGCTTTTAACAGGGAGTTGAACACCGGTGTTATACCTGCTATAGCTTCTGTCTTTAGGGGATATTGAGCCTTTATTTTTATTTATTTATTTATTAACCGGTTTTTAGAGTAATGGTCACTGAAGGGCAATCTTTAATCAGGACTACATCATATTTTCCATCCGCCCACAACTCTATGGGCACCTTTTGTAATTGAACGTCTGAAGATTCTAATTTAGGCAGGGTCCAGTCAGTAGTTCTGGCCCTGTGCCAAAATGATGCTTCAATTTTACACCATGAGTTGAAACATTCATCAGGACGGATGTCCACATCTCTTTTTGCCCTAACCATCCAATTTAGTGGTGTGCTTTATGCATTTAATTTTGAGCTGTAAAAGACAGCTGGCTGCCTGGTTTGCTCGCAGTCATGAGTCAGACTAACCTGTAACATCCATTTTACCAAGATTTCCCACTCATCATTGGCAGATTTGGCTAAAGAGAGATGTGGAGATGCATGGTTCATTTGGAATAGGTGTGGATAACCAGCTCGAGTTGAAACCCGAGATAAGTCTTCCTCTACATCACATCTGTGCTCACTCCATATCAAACGTTTCAACATCAGTACATCTGACTTATCCAACTTCCTATACCACTCTTTCTCATAGCTCTCATCTCTTTCGCATCTGTGTATGTGTGCAGTGCAATGTAAAGTTTCTGGTTTTATGTAGTCTGTGTGAGAAGAAGAGGTGAGAATTTTTGCTCTTCCCACAAGTGTGTGTGTGACATCAGTAAAAGAGAAATCACACAGTTTCCATTTGTATCATAGAGCAGAGATCTGGGATAATATTTTACAAAGCAGGAGTCATCTCCCCATTTTATCTTAAGGACTAGTGATGTGCTGATTAGATTTAAATTTAATTTGCACATCAAATCTCGACCCAACAGATTTATTGGGCAATACTCAGAAATCAAAAAAGAAAATCCAAATTGTTTCTGTGTAGTTACAGTTTTGCACCTTAAGGGCACTGAGAATGTCTCAATGTCTGACATTCCTGATGCTCACGTAGTAAACAGGGAGCGATTGCTCATTATAAGTGAAATAGAAAAATCACACAATCGTATCACAAAGTGCCCTGCTCCTGAGTCAACTAGAAACTGTATCTGTATTTGTTCGACAAGTGATGTAATCACAGGCATATCATTAAACCTGGGCTCATTATCTTTAGCATAGCTTTCATCCATAGGTGTAATATCAAACTCTGATAATTTGATAGACATTGAATTAGTAACAGGTGGAAATGGAACAGTTAGCTTAAGCTTTTCTTCCTTGCATTGCATTAAAGAGTAAGACTTACCCATCCCTGGGTGCTCACCCGTCCCAAACTCATCCGAACCTCAGGCCTCTTGATACTTGGTTTCCCCTCGATATTTCTTAGGGCAATCTTGTGCCCAGTGATCTGAACTTCTACATACAAAACATCCATTCTGAAATCCAGGTCTGTTCCGTCCTCTTCTTGTAACTTTCCCATGGCTACAGCCCCTTCCTCTGATGGAATCTCCTCGGACCTCAGACAACTGAACCATGGTGAGACGGTGTTTCATTTCTAACCTTTTGTCTTTTTTCTTTTTGTCTCTCGGCCTTTAGCAGATTTTCTGCATGGATGACATGCTGTTCAATTAGAGATAGATTTCCCAGTGTCCCAGATATTGCAAGTTTGCTTGATGTTTCTTGCAATGTCCTCTCTTAATCCATTTATGAAAATGTTTCTCAAATGTACCTCATACGGAGTGAGGTCAGCAGCTTCAGCCATGTTATCAGGGCGTTGAAGGCCACTGTGTGCATCATGTACTTCTGTCAATCGTGCAAGATATCTGGAGACTGTTTCATCGTCCTCTTGTCTACATAAGGAGATTTTTGTCATGTCCATTTTTACTGGAAAGTAAAAAGATCATGTTCCCTGAATGTGTTGGAAAGAGGATCATCTGGTCTCGCACCTCTAAGAACTGCAGTCCTTTGTGCACGTCTGCTGTAATATCCTGCTGGAGAGTAAACTGTCCGTTGGTTGGGTGTAGAAGCCGCAGCAGTGTAACAGCTGGTGGTTGGTTATTGTTCGTCTGCGGGGGTGCCTGAGGTGGCGGTCTGAGCGGGCAGCCCTCCAGGTCTGGGTCTACAAGAGTTTTAAAAACACTGAAGAGAAGAAGACTGTGAATAAGTTTGTGTGTTTGATTTGCATGCTCTGGGTTTTTGCCACAGTTGCCCACATATTATATGCAACCCAATCTACTTCTTGTCTCTTTTTCCCTTTTTTCTTTGAAGCCTCATGCTCATGTGACTTTTCTCTCAACTTTTCTAACTGCCTTTCACTAAAACTAGCTTTTTCTGGAAATCCACAGTCCATTACCCACATGTGATATTGTGATACAGAACCAGGTCCATAATTAATGATCATAAATTGAACATTAGGATGTTTACAGGCCCTTCAAAAATTATAATTTCCTTCTTTGCCTTTTCTGCTGCAGCTACTGCTCTGAGACACATGGACAGACCTGCTGCCACTGGATCCAGTTTAGCTGAAAAATATGCTACTGGTCCGAGTTTGCCCCCATGATCTTGGAACAAAACTGATCTCATGAATCCCCCTTTTTCGTCAACAGTTTGTGTAAACGGTCTCATTGGGTCAGGGATGCCTAGTGTGGGTGTCGTCTATAATGTCTGTATTAGTCGTTCAAATGCAGCCTTTGCAGTCTCAGTCCACGTCACTTTGTTGTGTGCTAGTAGGCCTTGTCCATGAGCAATTGCGCTCAAAGGTGCCTCTAAAACAGCATAATCGGGTATGAACATCCTACAGTATGAACACATGCCTTAAAAAGACATTAACTGTTTTTATTCTTGTAACCGGTTTTGGAATTTTCTGAATTGCCTCCATTCTGCTTGACTCGAGTCTTTTACCTTCTGCAGAAATTAAATGTCCTAGGAACTTCACTTCTTGTTGAACAAATTTCAGATTTGACAGGCTTATTTTCTTTACTGGGAACAGTGGGATTAGCACAGGAGATGTCTCACATGGTACAATAACTCCAGCTTTTAACAGGGAGTTGAACACCGGTGTTATACCTGCTATAGCTTCTGGTTTTAGGGGATATTGAGCCTTTATTTATTTATTTATTTATTTATTTATTTTTATTTATTTATTTATTAACCGGTTTTTAGAGTAATGGTCACTGAAGGGCAATCTTTAATCAGGACTACATCATATTTTCCATCCGCCCACAACTCTATGGGCACCTTTTGTAATTGAACGTCTGAAGATTCTAATTTACACAGGGTCCAGTCAGTAGTTCTGGCCCTGTGCCAAAATGATGCTTCAATTTTACACCATGGGTTGTAAAATTCATCAGGACGGATCTCCACATCTCTTTTTGCCCTAACCATGCAATTTAGTGGTGTGCTTTATGCATTTAATTTTGAGCTGTAAAAGACAGCTGGCTGCTACGTTTGCTCCCAATAATGAGTCAGTAACCTGTAACATCCATTTTCCCAAGATTTCACCAGTCATCATTGGCAGATTTGGCTAAAGAGAGATGCGGAGATGCATGGTTCATTTGGAATGGGTGTGGATAACCAGCTCGAGTTGAAACCCGAGATAAGTTTACCTCTACCGCACATCTGTGCTCACTCCATACCAAACGTTTCAACATCAGTACATCTGGTGTATCTAACTTCCTATACCACTCTCTCTCATAGCTGTCATCGGGTTCACATCTGTGTATGTGTGCAGTGCAAATTTCTGGTTTTATGTAGTCTGTGTGAGAAGAAGAGGTGAGAATTTTTGCTCTTCCCACAAAAGAGTGTGTGTGACGTCAGTAAAAGAAAAATGACACAGTTTCCATTTGTATCATAGAGCAGATATCTGGGATAATGTTTTACAAAGCAGGAATCATCTCCCCATTCTATCTTAAGGCCTAGTGATGTGCTGATTAGGTTTAAATTTAGTTTGCACATCAAATCTCGAACCCAACAGATTTATTGGGCAATACTGAGAAATCAAAAGAGAGAATTCAAATTGTTTCTGTGTAGTTACGGTTTCGCACCTTAAGTGCACTGAGAATGTCACAATGACATTCCTGATGTTCCCGTAGTAAACAGGGAGTGATTGCTCATTATAAGTGAAATAGAAAATTCACACAATCGTATCACAAAGTGCCCTGCTCCTGAGTCAACTAGAAACTGTATCTGTATTTGTTCGACAAGTGATGTAATCACAGGCATATCATTAAACCTGGGCTCATTATCTTTAGCATAGCTTTCATCCATAGGTGTAATATCAAACTCTGATAATTTGATAGACATTGAATTAGTAACAGGTGGAAATGGAACAGTTAGCTTAAGCTTTTCTTCCTTGCATTGCATTAAAGAGTAAGACTTACCCATCCCTGGGTTCTCAAACTCGTCCGAACCTCATGCCTCTTGATACTTGGTTTCCCCTCGATATTTCTTAGGGCAATCTTGTGCCCAGTGATCTGAACTTCTGCATACAAAACATCCATTCTGAAATCCAGGTCTGTTCCGTCCTCTTCTTGTAACTTTCCCATGGCTACAGCCCCTTCCTCTGATGGAATCTCCTCGGACCTCAGGCAACTGAACCATGTTGGGACGGTGTTTCATTTCTAACCTTTTGTCTTTTCTTTTTGTCTCTCGGCCTTTAGCAGCTTTTCTGCATGGATGAAATGCTGTTCAAAGACAGATTTTCAGTGTCCCGGATAATGCAAGTTTGCTTGACGTTTCTTGCAATGTCCTCTCTTAATCCATTTATGAAACTGTTTCTCAAATGTACCTCATACGGAGTGAGGTCAGCAGCTTCAGCCATGTTATCAGGGCGTTCAAGGCCGCTGTGTGCATCATGTACTTCTTCTGTCAATTGTGCAAGATATCTGGAGACTGTTTCATTGTCCTCTTGTCTACATAAGGAGATTTTTGTCATGTCCATTTTTACTGGAAAGTAAAAAGATCATGTTCCCTGAGTGTGCTGGAAAGAGGATCATCTGGTCTCGCACCTCTAAGAACTGCAGTCCTTTGTGCACGTCTGCTGTAGTATCCTGCTGGAGAGTAAACTGTCCGTTGGTTGGGTGTAGAAGCCGCAGCAGTGTAACAGCTGGTGGTTGGTTATTGTTCGTCTGCGGGGGTGCCTGAGGTGGTGGTCTGAGCGGGCAGCCCTCCAGGTCTGGGTCTACAAGAGTTTTAAAAACACTGAAGAGAAGAAGACTGTGAATAAGTTTGTGTGTTTGATTTGCATGCTCTGGGTTTTTGCCAGAGTTGCCCACATATTATATGCAACCCAATCTACTTCTTGTCTCTTTTTCCCTTTTTTCTTTGAAGCCTCATGCTCATGTGACTTTTCTCTCAACTTTTCTAACTGCCTTTCACTAAAACTAGCTTTTTCTGGAAATCCACAGTCCATTACCCACATGTGATATTGTGATACAGAACCAGGTCCATAATTAATGATCATAAATTGAACATTAGGATGTTTACAGGCCCTTCAAAAATGATCATTTCCTTCTTTGCCTTTTCTGCTGCAGCTACTGCTCTGAGACACATGGGCAGACTTGCTGCCACTGGATCCAGTTTAGCTGAAAAATATGCTACTGGTCTGAGTTTGCCCCCATGATCTTGGAGTAAAACTGATGTCATGGATCCCCTTTTTCGTCAACAGTTTGTGTAAATGGTCTCATTGGGTCAGGGATGCCTAGTGTGGGTGTCATCTGTAATTTCTGTTTCAGTCGTTCAAATGCAGCTTTTGCAGTCTCAGTCCACGTCACTTTGCTGTGTGCTTGTAGGCCTTGTCCATGAGCAATTGCGCTCAGCGGTGCCTCTAAAACAGCATAATTGGGTATAAATAACCTACAGTATGAACACATGCCTAAAAAAGACATTAACTGTTTTTCTTGTAAACGGTTTTGGAATTTTCTGAATTGCCTCTATTCTGCTTGACTCGAGTCGTTTACCTTCTGCAAAAATTAAATGTCCTAGGAACTTCACTTCTTGTTGAACAAATTTCAGATTTGACAGGCTTATTTTCTTTACTGGGAACAGTGGGATTAGCACAGGAGATGTCTCACATGGTACAATAACTCCAGCTTTTAACAGGGAGTTGAACACCGGTGTTATACCTGCTATAGCTTCTGGTTTTAGGGGATATTGAGCCTTTATTTATTTATTTATTTATTTATTTATTTATTTATTTATTTATTCATTTATTTATAATTTTTAACCGGTTTTTAGAATAATGGTAAATGAAGGACAATTTTTAATCAGGACTACATCATATTTTCCATCCGCCCACAACTCTTTGGGCACCTTTTGTAATTGAATGTCTGAAGATTCTAATTTAGGCAGGGTCCAGTCAGTAGTTCTGGCCCTGTGCCAAAATGATGCTTCAATTTTACACCATGGGTTGTAAAATTCATCAGGACGGATCTCCACATCTCTTTTTGCCCTAACCATGCAATTTAGTGGTGTGCTTTATGCATTTAATTTTGAGCTGTAAAAGACAGCTGGCTGCCTGGTTTGCTCGCAGTCATGAGTCAGACTAACCTGTAACATCCATTTTACCAAGATTTCCCACTCATCATTGGCAGATTTGGCTAAAGAGAGATGTGGAGATGCATGGTTCATTTGGAATAGGTGTGGATAACCAGCTCGAGTTGAAACCCGAGATAAGTCTTCCTCTACATCACATCTTTGCTCACTCCATATCAAACGTTTCAAGATCAGTACATCTGACTTATCCAACTTCCTATACCACTCTTTCTCATAGCTCTCATCTGGTTCGCATCTGTGTATGTGTGCAGTGCAATGTAAAGTTTCTGGTTTTATGTAGTCTGTGTGAGAAGAAGAGGTGAGAATTTTTGCTCTTCCCACAAGTGTGTGTGTGACGTCAGTAAAAGAGAAATCACACAGTTTCCATTTGTATCATAGAGCAGAGATCTGGGATAATATTTTACAAAGCAGGAGTCATCTCCCTATTCTATCTTAAGGACTAGTGATGTGTTGATTAGATTTAAATTTAATTTGCACATCAAATCTCGACCCAACAGATTTATTGGGCAATACTCAGAAATCAAAAAAGAAAATCCAAATTGTTTCTGTGTAGTTACAGTTTTGCACCTTAAGGGCACTGAGAATGTCTCAATGACTGACATTCCTGATGCTCACGTAGTAAACAGGGAGTGATTGCTCATTATAAGTGAAATAGAAAATTCACACAATCGTATCACAAAGTACCCTGCTCCTGAGTCAACTAGAAACTGTATCTGTATTTGTTCGACAAGTGATGTAATCACAGGCATATCATTAAACCTGGGCTCATTATCTTTAGCATAGCTTTCATCCATAGGTGTAATATCAAACTCTGATAATTTGATAGACATTGAATTAGTAACAGGTGGAAATGGAACACTTAAGCTTTTCTTCCTATGGTACTTTATTTAATTGTTTATTCTATTGTTATTTTTATACCTCATGTGCGGACTGTTAGATGTTGCTTTGAAGAGAGTTTAGTTGAAGTACTGTAAGCTCGCTAATCTTGAAAGTTGGGCCTCAGCCCATAATTTAATTCCGGTGGTCATAAAGAGTTCAGTTATGGATATCACATGTTATATGATTATTCTGAGTTCTGTAATAATCGTCTTATAATTCTACATTTATCTGTTTGTTTAAATCATAGAGGTTAATAAGGTGAATAGTGTTCTAGACATTGCCTCGCAATCGCCACAGATGTTTGCTAAAAGGGTTATAGGGGAGAGGGAGGGGGCGCTTAGGCGCATAAAGCACCCAGGACCAATACTGATTTTGTTACTGCAAATGGTTGTGAAAATCTTGGTTATATGCTCAACAATCTGTTTTTTACCTTATGCGTTATTCTGTGTGACTCCAACAATTGTAGACTATGGTTAATATAAATATATTGTCTCTCAATGTTAGGGGGTTTAACTCTCTGATTAAACGTACTCGGGTTTTAGATCTTATGCACAGAAAGAAAATCGATGTAGCGTTTCTTCAAGAAACCCATCTTACTGCAATGGACACCCAAAGAATGCAAAACAGGCGTTATATTCCCATAATATCATCATGTTGTAAGTCTAAAAAACAAGGGGTGTCAATTCTTTTTAAGCGTAATTCTAATTTTATTGTTGAACATAAAGGCTCTGATGACGATGGCCGAGTTGCGTATTGTTGTGCCTTAATTGAAGGAAATAGGTATGCATTTGTTAATATATATGCCCCAAACTCATATGATGCCTCCTTTTTTCCACAAGTTTTGAAAACTCTTTTATCTCTTCATAACTATTCAATCGTCATTGGATCAGATATGAATGCTGTGTTTGACACGGCTTTGGATCGCTCCAATCCTTCAATTTCAGTAACACAGTCTCATTCTTCTGCAGCACTGAGATTGTTTAGTAAAGACCTAGACTTATGTGATGCCTGGCGTTTACAAAATCCAACGGCTAAAGAATACACCTATTTTTCCCCAAGCCACAAATCATTTTCAAGAATTGATTATATTTTACTTTCATCACCACTACTTTCAGATCTAATACACATTGAGTTCCTACCACAAAGTGTTTCTGACCATAATGCTGTATTAGCACAACTCCAGATTAAGACATCCTGTAAATCGTCAAGATGGAGATTTAATACTCTACTTTTACAGAACGAGGAATTCCTATCTCAACTGAGACCAGAACTGACTGAGTTTATCAGATTGAATCAAAATTCAGTCTCCAACAATGATATGCTATGGGCATCTATCAAAGGCTTTTTAAGGAACAAAGCCATCTCCTTTTCTGCTAGACTTAAAAAGAAATATTTTGAAAAAATATCAGTATTAGAAAAAAGATGTGGGGACTTGGAAAAGGAATTAGGATACAACTTTTCCAATATTAAACTACATGAGTTAAATGTGGAAAGGGCTGCACTCAGTGATTTGCTTCGCAGAAGAGCAGAATATCTTATGCATATTACGAAACAGAAATACTACTGTATATAGATGGAAGCAGACCAAGCCGGCTCCTTGCACTTACTCTGAAAAAACATGAGCAACGTTTTAATATAAGGGCGATTACAAATTCAAAAAATGTTCTCAATTCACATCCCAAAGATATTAGCAAAATATTCATGTCATTCTTTGAAAAATTATATGTTTCAGAAACACAACCCAGTACTGGCCAGTTAAAAAGATTTTTCGACCAATTGAATTTAAATAAACTTTCAGAGGAGGAGGTGGACAACCTTGACTCTGATATAACTCTAGAAGAACTACATAATGCAGTAATTTGTTCAAGTAAAGGAAAGTCTCCCGGAATTGACGGTCTTCCGGCTGAGTTATACCTGGTGCTGTGGGATTTATTAGGCCACATTTGGTTACGTACTATAAATGAGGCCGTATTCAAAGGCCATTTTCACCAAGACTTAAATACAGCTCTAATCTCTGTCCTACCTAAACCCGGAAAGGATCACTCAGACTGTTCTAATTATAGGCCCATTTCCTTGATAAATGAAGATGTCAAAATTTATGCTAAAGTTATTGCTAGACGTCTACAAGTAGTAATACATAAGCTAATTGGTCCAGATCAATCACGTTTTATCCCTGGACGCCTGGCTTCTGACAACATCCGCCGAGTGTTACACGTCATTGCGGAATCAAGGAAATTGAAAGTGCCTAGTGGCCTTCTATTTATTGATGCCGAAAAAGCCTTTGATCGGCTTGAATGGGGTTATCTGTGGTATACTTTAAAGAAGTTCAATTTTGGTGACCGGTTCATTAGAATGATACAAACTCTATACACTAATCCCATGGCCAGGGTATCTACTGGTGGACTCATATCAGACAGATTTCATATTCATAGAGGTACGAGGCAGGGTTGTCCACTTTCCCCCTTTTTGTTCAATCTATCAATAGAACCTCTGGCACAGTATGTTAGGCAGTGCAATCTGGTTACGCCAATCCGGTTAGGTGCTTCAAGCCACTCTATTTCCCTATATGTAGATGACATATTATTATTTCTATCTGACTTGCAGTGCTCGCTTCCTAATGCCCTCAAAATTATAGACGAATTTGGCATACTATCGGGATTTAAAATTAATCTTTCGAAAACTATTTTGATGCCTCTTAATTCCGATGGTCTAAACCTTTCTATTCCAAGCAATATCTTAATATCAACACAAGTTAAATACTTAGGGATCGAACTCAGACCTACTTTATCCCTAATCTCAAAAATAAACTTTATGGCAATCTCTGAGAAAATTGAGGCTGATATTCAACGGTGGATGTATCTACCCTCATCACCTTCAGCCCGGATGTCAGTGATAAAGATGAATATTCTGCCTCGCATTAATTTTATTAGTTCCATGCTTCCTCTCCCCCCACCTACAAATTATTGGAAGAAAATAGATTCTATATCTATAGAATCTTATAGAAAATATATTTGGAATGGAAAACGTCCCCGCGTTAAGTGGTCTACACTTCAAAGAATTAAAACGAAAGGTGGATGGGGCTGCCCAAATTTTAAATTGTATCATTGGTCCTTTGTTCTGCTCTCGGTCAAGAAATGGTTTGATCCTTGTTCACAGTCCTCGTGGAAAGTAATAGAGCGAGAGATTATTTCACCAATTCGATTGCAGGATTTTTTTATTTTCTGGTCTCTCATATAGAAAGTGCTCATTACATTATGGACCTATACTCTCCTACACTCTCCAAATATTTAAAAAGATTGAATCCCTTTTTCCTTCTAAAACAATTTGGCATACTCATACTCCTATATGGCACAATCGGAATCTACTTTCTGGTGGGAAGCCATTTGTACAGCCAAATTGGGCTGCAAAAGGTGTTCTAATGTTAAATGATGTAAGTGGAGAGAAATCAATTTTGAATTTTCAAGACTTAACAGGAAGATTTAACATTTCCCGTAACACTTTATTTCTATATTTTCAACTTCGTTCCGCATTAAAAAATCTAAAAGTTCCTTGGGGCAATAATCTTCTGATCCACCCAGTAATGCAATGGATTCAAAAAGCACCAAGCATAGGAATAGTCTCTTATTTTTACTTTTGCCTCTCAAACCTTAATTCTGATGACTTCCCTAAAGCTAGAGTGTGGGAAGCAGATCTGACTCCCTATAATAGAAGCATTGATTGGGACTCAGTATGGGTTAATACATTCCATGCGTCCTCAAACTCTAACCACAAATTCATTCACTTTAAAATTATTCACAGAGCATATTTAACCACGCGTATACGTTATGCGATGGGTATTTCACCCCAGCCGTATTGCATGTTCTGCGGACCAGGTTGCCTTGACACTTTCAGGCATATGTTATGGGACTGTCCAGGTGTACAAAAATTCTGGGACATCGTGCTTGATGGTATATATAAGATTATCGGCATTCGTTTTCCTAAGGATCCTGTTGTTTTGTTGTTGAATGATAATTCCAAGTTTTCTGTAAATGGGAAACAACTGAAATTTTGGCTAGCAGCTTTGACTGCGGCAAAGAAACTATTAGTTCAACGCTGGAAACCCCCACATGACCTTTCTGCTAAGCACTGGATTCACTCCTTATTGGAAATACTTTATCTGGAACTGTCTTCTGCAAGGACTAATCACGCAAAGCCTGCTACTCTTTCTATGTGGCAGAACTGGATTTCCATAGCTTCAAAGATTTTGGTTATTTAGTCTAAAGTTGTTATTCGGTTGTTAATATTACAACTGATTCAATTTCTATATTTTTGTGTATATTTCTTTGAGCTTATTCTGTTGTACTTTTGATTTACATGAGTCCTGGGGTGCAGTGGGATAGGGGTGGGATGGGGGTGGTTGTGGGTGGGTATTAGTTTAAATCAGGATCTTTCTTTTTCTGTTGTGTTGTATTTTTGCATATTCTATCAAAATAAAAACAGTGAATTACAAAAAAAAGAAACAACAATTCACACACAACTCTGTCACCACACTGCGTCGGGTTAATTCAGTTCCGTTAGAATATTAAACGGAAATGTACAGAATAGGTTAAAAATTCCTCCTGCTTATGATCAATAAACTCTACTTTATGTTCTATTATACCCCAAAACATTTCTTTGCTAGAGTTTTTTTAACGAGGGGGTTGCCTGAATCAAAAACAGTGTAAAAGAAGAAAAATACAGTACGCTTTTCTTAACTTTCCCCACTTTATTTTTTTTTTGGAATCCCTCGCTGGGTGGCTTGCCAATGTAAGAAATAAAAAAATGTATGAAAATAAAATGATGAGGGTGTTGCAATTTATTATTTGCAGTATTATTGATATTAAACAATGCTAAATGTAAAGGTAACATTTAGTGTTGCTTTAATGTTTATGATCGTTTTGTTGTTTACCTTCACAACATTTTCTTTTAAACAAACTACATTTCCCATGAGCAGCAGTGTGAGAGATGGTCGACGGTGAATGCTGGGATCGGGTGGCCAAGCACTTTTATTAGGGGTCAAGCCCCGAAGGGGCGTAGACACCTATTGTTATCGTTAGTTTTCTTCTTATTATTATTATTCTTCCTCTTCCGCCATTTAAGTCAATAGCAGCCCATAGAACCGTACGTAGGAAAGTTATGAAATTTGGCACACATGTAGAGGCCAGTCTTAGAAGGTACTTTGGTGTGTCTAGCTCTAGCGCCACCAACAGTCCAAAAACCCAATTTTGTGCTGACTCGTAAGGCCTAGAGGCAAAATTCTTGCAACATCAGAATCAGAATCAGAATCAGAAAGGTCTTTATTGCCAAGTATGGTTTCACATACGAGGAACACACACACATGCTGCATCTGCAAAGCCAACAGCATTGTGGATGACCCCACACACCCCTCACACACACTCTTCACCCTCCTGCCATCTGGAAAGAGGTACCGAAGCATTCGGGCCCTCACGACCAGACTGTGTAACAGTTTCTTCCCACAAGCCATCAGACTTCTCAATAACTGAACTGTACTGTACTGAGCACAACATACACACACATCATCTGTATGGACTGCATAGACCCTCACAAAACACACACACTGACACATCATACTGTTTACATGCTGCTTACAATCCAGCAAACTGTTTACATGCTGTTTTGCACACTTTTTCTGCTGTTTTTGCACAAATTGTCAGAACATTTCAGCCGTTTTTGCACATACTGTACAATATCTCAGCCATTTCGCACATACTATACAATATTTCAGTCATTTGCTGTTTTTTGCACAATTCTATATATTATCCCAAGGACCTGCTGCTAAGAAACTGTGTTCATTCTAATGTTACTGCACGTAACAATGTCTCTCTCTCTCTCGCTCTGTCTGTCTGTCTGTTCATGGTAAACATTTGAACACACAGCGCCTGAGCTGTCACTTTATTTTCTCCTTGTGGTGAGCACTCTTCAGTGTGTCCACTACTCTCATCAGTCTTCCTGTAAATCCACAGCGTCACAGAGCTCTGTTTCTGCTTTCAGGGGAACTTGTGAGGCTTGGTGCAAATGACCAGCACCACAGTGACACACACACACACACACACACACACACACAAACGCATACAGACACACACAGACACACAGACACACACACAAACACACACACAGACACACACAGACACACGATCCCAAAAATATCATAGTGAAACGTACTTCCTGTCCGCCACTTTGATTTTAAAAACAGCTATTTTCGCTTATAACTTCTGCAAACTTGAGTCTAATCATGAAGGAGGTGTTGTTAGACTCCTTGAGGCATGCTGAGTCAAACGATACCAAACGGTTTTCGGACGGCCATTTTGAATTTTCAAGTTAAGTTCAGTATTTTACTAATGCAATGCCATATCGCTACGAAACTTGGTATGGTTCATCAGCAACATGTTCTGAGCGCATCTGATCGGCTTGACCTCGGTATCGCTGCTTGCAGCTATATTTCTATTCGTTTTTCTGCTTGCTAAGCCTGCACAGTTGTTTTGTCTCTCATGCAATTTTGTTCAGTAAAAGTTCCCGCAAAAGACGTCTCTTTATTTTAATCCAAACTACTTCAGAGGGTGAATATCTTAACGAAGAACAAGAAGATTATTCCAGAGTAGCAGTGACAAAATACATGAAGTACTCTGGGTTCATTGGTGTCATGAATGAAGCACCTGCCTCGTCCTCCGATTGTAAGGGAATAAGCCACTCCCCAGATTCAATTAATGTTTTGTTCATTTTTTTATGCTTATAATTGTTAACTAATTGTATTGTTCCTGTTGATGACATTTGTTTCTTCGGGGTTTTGTAATGTTTTGGGTTTTTTTTTTCATGTTCTCTTTGTTGAATTGATTTGTGTCTGTGTTTTTAAAAAAAAACGGAGCTCGACAGACAGTTATTATTAGAGAAAAAACGTGAGAGTGCGAGATGCGGACGTGCAGTATTATACTGATCCACGTTGTGCTTAATGAGTTTTTGAAATAAACGAACCATTTATCTTCATATCAACACACTTGTGTAACAAAATTGGCGAGCCAGCCCAGGAGATTTCATGAAAATAGCGAAAGTGCGGCTGCAATAGTGTGCGAGAGTAAAAAAAAAAGGGAAAACGGAGATGGATCTTCGGCAGCTGCACGAGGAACTCGGCGCAGAGTTACCGCACCTGACGTGGGATCAGCTTAAAGAATTGGCTGAATTTGCAAAAGTTCCCATGGATAAGATGAGAAATAAATGAAGAGATGGATGTAGATATCGAGAAGGAAGATAAGGATGCAGCACGTCAGTTTATTGGAGATGTTTTGGAATGAATGAATGAATAATGGAATTTATCATCTAATAAATGAAGGGATGGATGTAGTTATCGAGAAGGAAGATAAGGGATGCAGCACGTCAGTTTATTGGCGACATTTTGGAATTAATTAAACGGATGAAAAATGAAAATGCTCGGGAGGCAGAAAAGAGTTTAAACGAGGAGGAAGATGAGCTGGCAAAGTTAAAAAAAAATAATATGCAGACCTCCAGTTGATGTTTCAGAGTTCCACAAAATCATTGGAGAGTGAAATTACAAGGCTTAGTGATCAAGTAAAGAAAAAAGAGAGCAGTCAGACGTGTAACCATCAGACGTGATTTTAAAATTTGGGGACAAATAGGTGAGAGAGGTCAAAAGGATAGACTGTCATACACAAATGTGATGCATCAGATAGACAGTGGAGTTCAAAAAGGACATGCTGAGACAGAAATTGTGGATGCTGTTGTAAGATCTATCACTCCCGGCCTCAGCCTTCGAGATATGCTTGAAATTAAAAGCAATTTGACACTTCCCCAATTAAAAATCATCCTAAAAGGCCATTTCAAAGAAGATGGGCCCACCGATTTGTACCACAAACTGGTAAACATCAAAAACAAGATTACTGGGAATCACCTCAAAACTTGTTGTTCAGGGCCATAGAACTGAAAGAGAGACTTCTGATTGCCTCCAGAGATGGTGAGGCCGAGGAGCAGTATAGTGTTGAGCTCATTCAAAAGAAGTTCTTACGGTCTGTCATTACTGGTCTCATAAGTGACCACATAAAATTTCAGTTGAAAGCTGACTTGGACAATCAAAGTATTACAGATGAAGAGCTCATTGAGAGGATGAATTATGCTGCAGGTATTGAAACAGAGAGACTGCAGAAACAAAAGAAAAATGCATGTGCAAAAGTGACAAAAGTAAATAAGCTCCAGGCTGATGTACAAGCACTACAAAGATTGGATAGACAGGTAGAAGCAACAGATAATGTACATAAACTCTGGGACGGGGCAGAAGCTAGAGTAAAAGAACAGAAGAGTCAGAGCTCCTCCTCCAAACGAGAAGCTGAGTTGTTCGAACTTGTCAAACAGTTAAAAGAGGAGATCGCGGAAATCAAAAAGAGCATCCATGAATCACAACCATCCTTTCGTTATGGTCGTCCATCCTCCAGAAAGATATGTAAACTATGTCAAGACAGTGAGAACATTGAGCAGTGTTATCATTGTTTTAAATGTGGTCAGCAGGGACGTTTGTCAAAGGGTTGTAGGGCACAAAGACATACAGTTAATGTGGACCAAGTAATTGCAGTTGATCAAATTGAGCTTCACACTCAAACACAGAGACAGGATGGACCATGTAACATTGTTGCTGAGCTGCTTAACAAAAGCATAAAACAGATTGAACAGCAAGTAAATGCAAAACAACAACTTGCAAGTGCAAACAGGCTGGAAGGATCCATCTACGCAACCCACCTCTCTTTTAAGCGTAAAGCTCAACTGCTGAACTTGGTGGGAAAGAAATGTACTGTCAAGTGTTTGTTGGATGGGGTTCCTGCTCAAGCATTGTGGGATACAGGCTCACAGGTCTGTCTGATTAATAAACAGTGGCACAGAGGAAATCCTCGGACCTGGGACATTGACAGGCAGGGCTGTGAATCAGACAGACATCCCCTTTAACGGATGGATTGAGGTAAAGTTCCAGCTGGACACCTGATACATCCAACACAGAGCTGCTTGTGCCACTGTTGGTATCATAGACACCTGGTGTGGCAGAAGAGCCAATCAGTGGGTATAATGTTATTGAACATCTTTTGCAGCAAAAGAAAGAACAACCATCTCAAGCTAACATAAATACATTGACTTCAGCCTTTTCAGTGGATTGTAAAAGGGCAGAGGGGCTCATACGATTGGTCAAACAGGGAGATTCCAGCACTTGTGAGGGAACAGTTAGAGGAAGCCGACAAAGAACAAAAATACCACCTGGAGAGACAAAGATGGTAAAGTATTCTGTGCGGACTGTTCCTCTGACAGGAGATGTTGTTTGCTCCAGTTGAGAGTCCTGAGTGGCCTGAAGGACTAACAGTCACTGAGAATGTACTCAGGCTCCAGAGAGGCACCTGGTCAAAGGCCCTCATCCCAGTATGTAATGATACATGCCATGACATTACACTTCCACCACGCACCGTGTTAGGCCATGTACAGAGTGTAAAAGCGGTCTACCCTGCTGCTGCAAAACCTGTGGAGATAGAAGACTCAGTGGACCACAGCATGAAATCACCAGCAGTACAAACCCCCATAACAACCAATGAATTAAACTCAGGATCGATTACCCAGTGTAATGGAGATCTGTGGGACCCACCTGTTCCAGTTAACCATTTGTCACCTCAACAGCAGGAAGAGGTGAGAAAACTGCTGAGGGAGGAATGTGCTGCTTTCTCCAAAGATGATCAAGATGTAGGTTGTATTCCATCGCTGGAGTTGAAAATCAGACTTAAAGACACAACACCAGTCAGGCGAACATATATGTCTGTGCCAAAACCACTTCACAAGAAAGTCAAAGAGTATCTGGAAGATCTCTTAAACCGCGGCTGGATCACAAAATCAAGATCTGAATATTCTTCGCCCATTGTCTGTGTGAGAAAGAAAGATGGAAGTCTGCAACTGTGTTGCGATTATCGCGAATTGAATCAGAAAAGCATACCAGACCGTCATCCAAATGACTGCATTCATTACACCCTGGGGCCTATACGAATGGATCCGAATCTTTGGCACCTGCAGAATTCCAACGTTGCATGGAGGAGTGCTTAGTAGGGCTGAGAGATGAAATATGTCAGCCCTACTTGGATGACAACCTAGTGCACAGCAAAACCTTTGAGGACCATCTCAATGACCTAAGGAAAATCTTGTGTCGCTATCAACAGCATGGAATTTTACACGCTTTTACACGCTTTGCCCAAGCCTGTGCATGCCGCAACAAATCAGCCAAGACAGAAGCCCAAAAGATCTTTGGGGATTTTGTGTTAAAGTTTGGGTTCCCTACAAGGCTGCATCATGATCAGGGGAAGGAGTTTGATAACCAGTTGTTTGCACAACTTCAGCAGCACAGTGATTCAATCGAACACTCCTATCGATGTTACGGAATTTGACTGACAGGGAAAAAGCTGATTGGAAGAACTCCCTTTCCCAAGTGGTTCATGCATACAACTGCACACGCAATGAAGCCACAGGATTTGCACCTTACTACCTGCTGTTTGGACGTCACCCAAGGCTTCCGATTGATATAATGTTCAACCTGACTCCCGGGGACCAATCAACAACACATCATGAATATGTGAAAAATTGGAGCAAACGAATGGATCAGGCCTATCAGCTGGCTTCGGAAGCATCAAAGGTGGAGGGTGTAAAAGCCAAGAGCAGGTATGACAGTAAGATCTATGGAGCAGAGTAACAGCCTGGTTGCAGAGTTCTCATTAGGAATATGACAGAAAGAGGGGGCCCAGGAAAACTTAGATCATATTGGAAGGAACATGTTCATGTGGTCCAGAAAAAGAGATCAGAGTGCCCAGTCTACGAGGTGTATCCTGAAACAGGACAAGGGCGAGTCAGGGTCCTTCACCGTAACATGCTCCTTCCTTGTGAATTCCTGCCAGTAGAAGATGCCAAAGTCATTCAGAAAAAGGCAGTAAAATTGAAAAACAGCAAAAATAACACCAAGCAGCAGGCTAGAGAAAGTAGCTCAGAGGATGAGGGTGACTGAATTGGATTTCAGGGAACCTTTAGTGAGGGTCAGTTCCACAAACAGCTCCGTCCTGATGCTAAAGAGTTCTACCCACGAACAACAAATGAACCAGCAGAAATGAACCGCTCATCCACAGAACCAGCCGAGCATCATGAGAAAGGAATGGAAGAGGGAGAAGTGGAAGGAATAAGTGTGTCTGAAGAAGAACAGTCCTCAGAGACGGAGGAAGTCATTTGAGAGGGAACCAGAACTGCCAAGGACTGAATCAAATGAAGACACCTGCAAGCTAGATGAAGATGAGGTAGACCTTTGAGAAAAAGAAAGCAAAAACAGACATTTACTTACCACACACTAGGACAACCTACACTAGAATAGTCTGAATCACAAGCATTACACTCATACACTTACAGGCAGGCACACATTCATCCATACTGACTAACACATACATACTGTACATATACAGGCATACACATTTTCAGGAAGGGATACATGTAGAGGGGCGAAAAAACATTCATTCTACTTATTTTTTATGTTATTTGATGAATACCATTTTTAAGTTACAGATACAATTGATGTGTTAGGAGAGGAAATTGTTGAATTTTCCGTTGACCCCGTTTAATCAGACATGATGATGGCATACCGGTGGGAGTATGGCGAAAGAAAGTCTTGTGCAGGAATAAGATCCTGTGCCATAAGAGAATTGTATTGTATTGTATTGTATTGAATTGCGTTGAAACGTGCCACATACCGGTTATTAATCTAATAGGGTTGTTTGAGTTGATGGTATAAAAGACCTGCAGAAGGATTATATGTTTTAAAAACAAACAATGTAACTGATTTCATGGTGCACAATGATGTGAGCTACAGACACATTACAAGAACACAGGAGATATTTGTACAGTGATGCCTCAAGATACGAGTTTAATGCGTTCTGTGACTTTGCTCGTATCTCAAATTGCTCGTATCTCAAAACAATTTTCCTTGTTTAAATGAATTGAAATCCCATTAATCCGTTCCAGCTCACAAAATTCCACTCCAGCTGTTTTGTGTTTTGAATATGAAAAATGTACAGTACCTGTATTTATAAATGACAAATATTGTATAAAAACATACAGTAATAAAATAGAATGTTAAAAAAATAAACTGGTTTTACTTTATGGAAGATGCGCACGGAGGTTGAGGGAGGAGTAAACAGGCAGAATTTTGTTTCGTACATACACTTTCACTTTCGTTCACTTACTCGCTACTGTACACTCTTAATGCTACTTTACACTTAAATGGAACTTAACTAAACTTCACTAAAATTAACGAACTTAAATCAAGCATCGCGTTAGTTCTGGCAGGCCACGTCTTCAAGCGTGCATCAGCTGTTATTCAGCTGTCCACGACGCGCACCAACGGTTACACCATCCATATAAATCTCCACATATTTTTCTCTCTCTCATTCTCTCTCTCTCTAATTATTTAATTATTTATTTATCAATTAATTCATTTATTACTTTCCAAAAACGCGTAAGCGAGCATATTTAATACTATGCATGATTAATGGTTCTGTTATACGGGGGTCTATTCTATTTTCACTGCTTTCTCCGCTCTGTCCATGCGCACGGACGGGCGTGGGGATTTTTGCCCAGAACAGAACCATACATAAATTTTCTTTTGACAAAGTGGTCCTGACAGAACTGAAATTCTCTTAACTTAACTGAACTTAATTGCTACAATTTCTGTTTTCTTTACATTAATTTTGCTTAATTTTCTTCATCACTTTTCTCTTCACTTGTTTTTGCCTTTTTTGTCACTCTTTCCTCACTAACATCTGCCGGTTGTTTTAATAAAAACCTGTCCGGTCGGCATATCAGATGTGGTGTAGTCGCACAAGTTACTGTAAGTTTTTTAACGGATCCAACGCTTATAACGGATCCGAAAATTACAGATCCGTTACGGATCCGTTCGCTCACATCTCCTCTATATTATCACAGAGTCCAACTGAAGCTGGTAGATCTCTAGATGCCTCAGGATTCTCACAGAGTTGGCCTCATCTCAGTGGAGGTCCAAAATCTTCATCGCACAGAAGACAATCGGAGCTGCTACAATTTCTGCATGCCTCAGGATGGGTAGAAAGAGAGAAGTGGAGAGGGATTAACGTAGATGCTGTTCATAACATTTGCAAGTCTGATGTAATAGTGCACAATATTATGGGATGTATTATGTGTACGCCTGACTAAAGAGATGAGTTTTTAATCTACATTTAAACTGGGAAAGTGTGTCTGAGCCCCAAACACTATCAGGAAGACTATTCCAAAGTTTTGGAGCTAAATACGAAAATGCTCCACTGCCTTTAGTAGACTTAAGCACTATTCGGACGGGACTTGTTTTACAGGGGGTCGTTAGAGAAATTTCAGTTTCACAGACGTACTTTGTGATTTTAATCCCGTCCGAATCTGCCATGTCTGTCTTTTTCACACATGACCTGTGTAAACATTCCAGAGCAAATTACCTACTGTTTTTCAGCAAAATCGGCGCTCCTCTGAGAAATCTAATCCCGTCTGAATGCGAATGTCTGTGATTGCCGAAAATGTTTTTTCCAAAACGCGTTTTCTTGTCTGTTTTGGTCAACGTGAACTACCGTATTAACCCTAGCGCACCGGTATTCAAGTTTATTGATCGGTCATATGACCATACGCAAGCCACGCATCCTGGACATGTGGTCTTGTGCAACACCCACATGTAAAACACAGACACTCCTACCTCCGTAATAAACACAGAGATTAGTCCCGTCCGAATCCATACATGAAATGACAGACGTCGGCTGAAAAAAATTCTAACTCAAACGTTGTTTGGAAAACTAGTCCCGTCCGAATAGTGCTTTAGATATTCTGGGAACTACCAGAAGAACTGAGTTTTGTGAACTCAGAGAGCGTGAACGATTGTAACGTGTTAGGAGACTAGTTAGATACATGGGAGCTAAACCATTAAGAGCCTTGTACGTAAGTAGCAGCAGTTTGTAATCAATTCTAAACTGAACAGGTAGCCAGTGTAGAGATGATAAAATTGGGTTTATATGATCATATTTTCTTGTCCTGGTAAGAACTTTGGCAGCTGCATTTTAGTCTAACTGTAGCCTATATATTAAAGATGCAGGACAACCACCTAGTAATGCATTACAATAGTCCAGTCTAGAGGTCATGAAAGCATGAACTAGCTTCTCAGCATCGGATACAGACAGGATGTTTCTCAGCTTGGCAATATTTCTAAGGTGGAAGAAAGCTGTTTTTGTAGTATGGGCAATATGATTTTCAAAAGACAGGTTGCTGTCTAATATAACACCCAGGTCTTTCACTGTCGAGCTACTAGTAACAGTACATCCCTTTAAATGGAACTTGAATTGTGAGAGTTTCTGTGTACTGGCTTTTGGAACAATAAATAATATTTCTGTCTTATTGGAGTTTAACAACAGAAAATTACAGCTCATCCAATCTTTTATCTCTCTAACGCACTCAGTTAATTTGGACAATTTAGCTATTTCATCTGGTTTTGATGGGTTATATAACTCGGTATCTTCAGCATAACAGTGGAAACTAATCCCATGCCTTCTAATAATGTTCCCTAATGGAAGAATGTATATTGAGAAAAGCAGAGGTCCTAGAACTGATCCTTGAGAGATTCAACAATCAATTTAAATATACAAAATGGTGTCGATCAGACATGTAGGATCTAAACCAACTTAAAGCCTGTCCACAAATACCTGTGTAATTTTGTAAGCGATCTAGGAGAATGTTATGATCTACAGTATAGTGTCGAATGCAGCACTAAGGTCAAGTAGAACTAATAGGGACATGCAGTCTTGGTCCGAAGCTAAGAACAAGTCGTTTGTGACTTTCACAAATGCAGTTTCTGTGCTATGATGGGGCCTGAAACCTGACTGAAACTCTTCAAAGATATTGTTCTCTTGTAAGAAGGAGCTCAGTTGAACAGAGACAACCTTTTTTAGTATTTTAGACATTAACTGAAGGTGTGAAATAGGTTTCTTAATGAGGGGCCTAATAACTGCCAAATTAAAAGATTTAGGTACGTAACCTAAAGATGGCGAGGAGTTAATAATGTTAAGAAGAGGCTCACCAGCTTTATGTAACACTTCTTTCAGTAATTTAGTTGGAATGGGGTCTAGTGAACAAGTTGTTGATTTACCTGTAGAAATAAGCTTATCTAACTCGTCCTGTCCTGTAATTGTAAAGCACTGTAGTTGTGAGTGTAGAGCTTTAGGTGAGATTGGGTCACAAGGTGCTCTCTTATGTTGAACATTAACTATTTTGTTCCTGATGCTTTCAATTTTATCAGTGCAGAATCTCATAAAGGCCTCACTACTGAACTGTGATGGAATAGTGTGTTCAGATTTCTGGTTTTGGTTTTCTCTTTTGTTAATCTAGCCACTGTGCTAAATAAAAACCTGGGATTGTTCTGGTTATTTTCTATGAGTTTGCTCAGGTGCTCAGACCTGGCAGCTTTTAGAGCCTGTCTATAGCTGGACATACTTTCCTTATACGCAATTCTAAAAACCTATAATTTAGTTTTTTCCACTTTCGCTCAAGGTTACGGGTTTCTCTCTTGAGGGTGTGAGTATGACTATTATACCACGGTGCAGGTGATTTGTCTCTAATCTTCTTTAATCGGATTGGGGCAACAGTGTCTAATGTTCTACTGAAGATAGCGCCTATGCTGTTAGTCATTACATCTAGATGGTTTGTGTTTAAGGGTACAGTAAGTAGTTGAGACAGATCAGGCAGGTTATTTGTGAATCTGTCTTTAGTGGACGGAATAATATTTCTACCGAGTCGATGACGTGGTGAGACACAGTTAGTCTGTTCTATACAGTCCTGCTCACCATTACTGGCACCCATGAAGTTTATGTACATATTGTGGAATATCTACTGAAGGAAATTTATGAAGTGAAACAACATATTACTACAGATAGCTTGTGTTTGATATAAAACAGCAAATGATAAAGAACATTTAAAAAGTTTGCCGTGTCAATTGTATTGGCACCCTTTGTTGCAAATCAGTATGGAAACCCAATTTGGCTCATCCATTGAAAATCACAAATGAGGATCGCCTGTGATGAATTGCCTCCACCCATGTGACATGAATTAGCCAATGAATGATCATTTTGGTTTTTAAAAAGCCACCTGTTATTCCCTCTTCATGTGTGACAGTGGTAAAGACAAAGGAGCTGTCTGAGGACACCAGAAATGCTATTATTTGCAAGCACAAGACCTCCAAATGGTACAAGGCCATCTCCAAAGACTTTGGTATCCCTGTTTCAATGGTGCGTAATGTTATTAAGAAGTTTTCCAGGCATGGAACTGTCAAGAACCTCCCTGGACATGGGGGGAAGAGAAAAACTGATGACAGAAGTCTTCGAAGGTTGGTGCGAAAGGTGGAAAAAACACCATGCCAAACATCTAAAGACCTGAAGACCAACCTGGAGCAGTCTGGTGTAATTGTTTCAACAAGTACCATACGCCGCACACTAAACAAAGCGGAGCTTTATGGGCAGAGGTCAAGGAAGGCCCCATTGATGAAGAAAAGACGAATTCGAAACGAATGATCTTTGTGAAAGAGAACCTGAACAAACCTTAAGCCTTCTTGGACAATTTTTTATGGACAGATGAAACAAAAGTGGAGCTTTTTGGTAATGCACACAAACAGTATGTTTACAGAGGGGGCAATGAAGCCTTTAAGGAAAAGAACACCATACCAACAGTCATGGTGGAGGATCCATAATGCTGTGGGGCTGCTTTGCTGCATCTGGTACTAGAGGCCTTGATCGTATCACAGGCATCATGAAATCAGAAGATTATCAAGCAATTCTAGAGTGAAATGTCTTGCACAGTGTAAGGAAACTTGGTTTGAGGCCCTGAGGGTCCTCCAGCAAGATGACGACCCTAAGCACACCTCCAAAACACAGGAATGATTGAAATGGGGAAAATGGACTGTTTTAAAATGGCCAGCAATGAGTCCTGATCTCAATCCAATTGACAATCTTTGGGGGGAGCTGAAATCTGCCATTGGAGAAAGGAACCCTGCAAATGTTCAAGAGCTTGAGCATATTGCAAAGGAGAAAATACCACCTGAGAAGTGCAAGAAGCTTATAGATGGACACACACAGAGCAGAGCTGGATACCAGCTGAAATATCAACAACACAACCAACTGTGTGTGTGGTCCTCATCTCCATCTCTGGTGTATCCTAGAAAAACAGAGAGAAAGAAATAGGATTAGCTCTGAGCTAAAATTTAATGTGACACATTCTGCTGGAGTTTCAGTCCACACACAGATTTTTCTTCCATATGACACTGTAAACATCATCATGTCTTACTCTCTCACTTCAGCAGGAAGACACACAGTCACGCTTTAAGAGTTGGTGGAGGAAGACTCTTCAGAGGCTGGAGCACGTTTGAAGCCTGAAACACAGATGATGGACAGACATTTATTTATCAGTTTATCAGTTCAGATTAAAAACAAGTAAAATCTTCATCAAATCTGAAAATCTGTTCTGTGAAAACTTCACATCTGCCTCCTTCCTCCTCTCACCAGAGTTCTTCTTCTTCCAGACCATAATTCCAGCAACAACGGCGCCGAGAACAATGAGAGCCACGACTACACCAATGATGATAGCCATCGATCCTCCACCTGTTAAATCAGCACAGAGTCTTTATTATCTGCTGCAGCAGGAAATCAGATTTATTGTTTCTACTGTATGTGGAGTTGATCAGGACCTTTTGGTACTTCTAGCACTAACTCCTTCTCCAAGCTGCTGTGCTGAATCACACAGGTGTAGGTGTGTTTCTGCAGCTCCTCAGCTGGGACTTTCAGAATGCTTCTCTTCTGGAAGCTTCCATCCTGGTTGGGTAACGTCTCTCTGAGCTCCACGTCCTCATGCACGTCCTCTCCGTCCTTCCTCCAGGAGATCGTCACTGCTTTGGGGAAGAATCCTGTAGCGTGACACACCACCTCTGGAGAAGGAGATTTTTTCTGAAACACTGATGCTGTGGGACGATCTGTAGAGACAGAGACAGAAATATTAAAAGTCTCTTCTGTTAATGTGTAAACTCCTCATGTGAACAAGAATTTCTGGCTACCAAGATGTGAAAGAGTTTAGAGTTGGACAAAAAAACAGATTTACACTTTTAATGCCTTCAAACAATCAACTAATTTTTCATTTAGAGATTTAAATAATCAGATCACATGAGAAGAGATACTGTGTGTGTGTGTGTGTATGTGTGTTACAGTAACAGATCACACACTTTACCTTTCCTCTCCAGAGTCTCTTTGCCATAAGACACATACTGCTTTAACCAATCAATACACTCAATCTCCAGGAAGTTCTTCCACTCATTATTGTTACCAGGTTCAGTATTCCTCCTGTTCTTGGTGATCACAGCTTGTGGTTTAGCTGCAGTCCATGTGAGAGTTTTTGGGTCAAAACTGATGAAATCTTCTCCATCATAACCATCCTGTCTGTATCCTCTAACAGTCCCATCATCATGGAGTTCACAGCCAAACATCAGCTGCACCGTGTGAACTTCTATGCACATGCGCGCGAGCGCACACACACACACAAACAGGTGTGTGATGAGGTTCAGCTAAGCTGTCTTTTCTATATTTCCCACTCAAACACCACACTTTATTAATCATTGAGTTTTTCATCACTCACACATTTACATCTCATTTACACTGAAGTTCTATTTCATTTCTCTGAATCTCTTTATTTTCAGTCTGATTTTCTCTCATATTAAAGACAGAAAATTTACTTCTTTATCTTTACACTGATTAGGAGTGAGGAGTTTAGAAAGTGACACACAATCACTCTGTATGTATGTGTGTTTACCTGTAGTCTGATTAAAGCGCTGCATTTGTGTAACCACACGGGCTTTGTATACGTCCTGATGTTCCCTCAGAATCTGTGTGATTCTGTTCCAGTGATCTGGATCATCAGAACGTATCCACTCCGTCTTTATGACTTCTCTCCTCTCACTGTCATAGAAGCCAATCTGCTGTCCATCCAGCAGACCAACAGCAGTGAATTCTGGGAAATTTATTCCAGGTGTAACTGCAGTGTAGAAATACTGCAGCGAGTGTGTGACTGTAAAAGTGTAAAAACACACATTAACACTACAGCACTAACTCAACACACACTGGAAATACTGTAAAGATGAAACATACAACTGTGACTTTAAATCAACTTTATATTCAATAATAATAATAAAACTCACATCTCAAAACTAAAATAACTATAACTACTACTACTACTACTACTACTACTACTACTAATAATAATAATAATAATAAAGTGTGTATTTCTGATTTACTTGATGAGAGATTTATTTATTAACTGTATTATTTATGTGTAACTTTGTCAGATTTGCCCTTATCACAGCTTTATCGTTAAACTTTATTATTAGAGAGTAAATAAATGTAGTAAAGACAGTAAACATTACAGAACTCACCTGCTGATGAAAGATGAAGAGAAAATGTGAAGAAGATCAGAGTCTTCATCACTGTGCTGCAGAGCGACATCTCTCACTGTCTGATCACTAAAACACTAAACACACACTAATCTCTTACTTGCACATTCAATCTGCAGACTTAATTCCATTTTTCTTTGTTTAACTTAATTCTTTCTCTGTTTAACTCCGATTTAACTTTAGTTTAAGAGAAATAAACAAGTTTTCAAAGATCTCTTGTAGTGGAACATCTGTACTTTTTCCCGGAAGAACGGAGGTGTCAGATTTCCGACCAATCAGAGTTCAGAACTCTGAATCCACCAATCACCAGTTTCTGAGGAGAACTGAGGAGTGCAAAAGTAAAAGTATCAGATAAATGAGGAGGAAAGATTTTATGATCATAACTTTATATATTTTTTATCTATTTATAATAAATATAAACGCGAACATCATGATTATTATTATTATAAAAAAAGTTTAAAATACTAATTTTATATATCACACACATTATAACATGCTGTGAAATGCTTTTTACAACTGCCCTTGTTATATAAAAAGTAGAGTCAGATAAAAACAATGACATTATGGAATTAACAGTACAAGAAATAATGACCATGGAGAAGAAGTTTAAAGGCCATTGTTTATATGGCTTAGGTCTTTTACTATCTTCTTGCTCTTGGTCCAGTACTGCTAACTGCTAACTGCTCTATTTTGGTGCTAAACTGTCCACAAACAGCATTTTGACATAATTCCCGTTCCTGCTGTCCAGATGGCTCAGGGCTGTGTGATGATGGTGGTAGAGCAAATGGGGCTGGTATGCAAACTATAAAACAAAATAACATAGCCAAGGAGGAAAAATGGTAAATAGAAAATAACAGCTTATAAACACATACAAAAAACTGTAAAGGAGCTGTTTAGGGTTGCCACAGTATATTATCTTGTCTGCATGTTTGTCGCAGGTTCTACGCTGGATGCCCTTCCTGATGCAACCCTCCCATTTTATCCAGACTTTGGGTGCCTTTGGGATTGGCACTGAGAGTTAACTCTTCAATGACCGGTTTAGCTCCCTGCCAAAGAATCAAACCCAGGATGTGGCAATGCAAGTATGGGATCCTACCACTAATGTGCCAGGGAGCAACAGTGTTAAAAAAACAACAACAAATAAAAATCTATGCCAGGGGTATGCAATCTTATCCAGTGGGGCCAGTGTGGGTGCAGGTTTTCATTACAACCATTGAAACCCAAGATGATATGATTAAACAAGTGGACCTTCTTTATTTGGTATGAAAACCGGCACCCTCACTGGCCCGTGGCAGATAAGATTGGACACTCCTGATTTATGCCATATGACTCACATAAATGTAAAATTCTAACATCCATAGAATTTTTGGAAAATTTAATCCTTTCAAAATATCTTCTAGTGTCATATTTTAATACAAAAAGAGCGGTTAACTATTATTAAATTTACATTTATGAATAAAAAAAACGTATAAATTAAATTTATTATATAATATTCCTCCTCCGCCTCTACCTCTTATTTTAGTCAAAAAAAAACAAAATAATGTCTTTGAAAGAAAAACAATTTTCAGAGAACAAACTCTAGAAAAAAAAACAATAATATCTGACCTCAAACAAATGCACAATTGTTACAAGCTTCAGAAAGAGCAGCTGTATCAATGATGACAAGGATTTGAAGGGATAATATTTATACAGTGATTTAAATTAGATTTGTCTCATCTTGTTAGTTACATTATATTTATCTTTTTACAAGGTACATTATTGACAAAGCCATCTGAGTATGACATCAAGATGGATCAAGTATGACAGACTTTTTGACATACAGTGACATACACTCTTTTACTGTTGTGATATGTGACAGAGACATACAGTATTTCACATATATGTGTTTTACTGGGATAAAGATCTGAAACAACAAAAAGAGAAACCTCTCAATAACACAACCACACCTGAGGGAATGGAATCCAAATTCGTGCAAATACAGGAATGGAAGAAGCAGAGAGTATTTCTGTATAAGTAAATAACTGACCACTGGGTTTAAGGAAATGACCATCTAATATCATTTTAAACTGATTTTCCAAAAATATCAATTTTTTTGAGTGATGCTGTTGTTCGACATAAAGTGTGTGTGGCGTGAAATCACCAGGAGAATAACATCTGTCTAGGGAAGTTAGAAAGTCTGATGAGGGTTACGTACAAACCAACAAAATCTCAAACCACCTATTTTAGAGAAAAGCTAAGAGGGGACATCATTACAAACAGTGTGGGGATCACTAAGGGAACACCTCAGCCTGTTTATTTTAAATGGAGAATTCAAAGATTTTTTTTAATTAATCAGCCTTGCTCCTTCACACAAAATCCAACATTGTCAGTTTTTTTAAGTAGACTCAATCATACAGTATAAAGAGAGAACTGCATCAGTGAATCTAGAGAGGCCTTCAGCCTCAGACAGCACAATTCTGCCATTTAGAGATCAATCTCTCTGAAGCCAGAAATTCAGTTTCTTTTAAGTTTTATCTGTAATGGAAGAAAGATTGGAAGTCCGTCTTGTTTTAGTTAAGATAACTCTTTGTCTTGTATGACTCCTTACCTGATTTTTAACAGGAATATTTTCATTTTTATGAAGTACAGTACAATTTTTAATTACCATTAACTCACATTTTATATTAAACCAGAGGTTTTCAAGAATAAATCAATTAAATTTAAAGCAAGAGGAATTTGAGATGCTTCTTACAAAAAATGTGCCGTCATCAGCCAGCTGACTGATAATAAAATGTCTTAGGACTACCTGGTGCCATTGAAATCACTTTCCCAATATACAGTAAATGTAGGCAGGACCTAAGGAAGAGGTCAGGAGAGACCAGTGGTTCTTGTCTGATACCATGCTGGTTGGGATGTTCTGATGTTCTGTAGTTTTGTAAACTGTGTCATCTACTAGGTTGCTGATGAATCCAACTGATCCAGCTGATGCAAAGCCAACAGCATTGTGGATGACCCCACACACCCCTCACACACACACACTTCACCCTCCTGCCCTCTGGAAAAAGGTACCGAAGCATTCGGACCCTCACGACCAGACTGTGTAACAGTTTCTTTCCACAAGCCATCAGACTCCTTAATAACTGAACAGTACTGAGCACAACACACACACACACACACACATCAACTGTATGGACTGCACAGACCTACACTAAATACACACACTTCCAATATATAGCCATCAATCTGTTTGCTGCTTTTGCACAGCATTTGCTATTTGCACATGCTGTCTCACATTTCAGTCGTTTGCTGTTTTGCACAACCCTTCACAATATCTCAGGTAGCTGCTGTTATAACACTGTGTTCATTCCAATATTTCTGCACATGCTATATTGTCTGAACATACAGTATTTACACTGGTCGGCGCTGTTTCTGTCTATTGTCTTTTGTGTAATGTCTTGTCATTTTTTTGTTTGCACTGTCTTGTTTGTCTTGTCCTGCACTGTTTGCACCAGGTTTCACAGTTGCACTTTATGTGGCTAAGACTTACTAAGTCCTAGCCCTGTCTTTGTTTTATGTAGCACCCTGATCCTGGAGAAACGTTGTCTCATTTCACTGTGTACTGCAACAGCTATATATGGTTGAAATGACAATAAAAGCTTCTTGACTTGACTTGAGCTGCACCTGAACATGTCCCAGACTGCATCATTTATAGCGTACTGCTGAGAGGCCATCTATTGATCTGTCAGTAGGCGGCTTCGTCCGACATTGTCCTAATTACATTTAAAATAACTGAGAAAAACACACCAAATTTCTTTTTTGTAACTGTTATGCTCAGTTAATAATAATTCACTGTTAATATAAGACATAGGTAAATGCGTGTGTGGTTGAATTTTGACTGTAAAGCCAGTTTTTGTCAAATCTGGCTGTCCTCTTATGTCTCCATTCGTCTAGGTGACAATAAAACAAATTTCAATATGTAATTATTTGATTAATTTAAATATTCATTGGGTTGTCATGAGAGTATGCATATAAAATTGCTATAATTTATAAAAAAAATATTTAAAAAAAGAAAATATTTAAAACAGGACAAGCGGTCTTGGCATGTAACAGTAATTGTTTTAACAATTTGTTTATGTCAAATAGTATTTAAACGTTAATTATTTTCTTTAAAGATTGAATCACATTTCAAATGTACATTTATTGGATATTATACTTTTGTGAAGCCCTCAGAAATCATTTTATCTTATTTAATCTTATTTTAACCTTGCCGTTAAAATGCTCCTGCTGTCCTCACTAATTGCTCTCGGCTGTGAACGTGTGTTAATATAGTTAAAGTGACATATGAGTCCAAGAAAAAAGAAATCCTCAACAACTGCATTCCGTAAGAATAACCAGATTTATCAGAAAGTTCAGATTTATTTTGAAATATAAAGTTAGTTTAAATAAGTAAGATTTAACAAAGATAACAAGTAAACCTGGAGAATAATGTCGTTCTGGTGTCTATAGTGTTGAAAAATGTGTCCACTTTTTCTTCATCAATGCTCTAATCACAGGTAACTTGTATATAATACTGTTGGTATAGCTGTAATATTCCTTTGTACTGTGTGTGTGTGTGTGTTCAGTAGATCAGTATTTGGTGAGGATCTGGAGGATGTTGTGTGGCACTGAAGTGGGTGAGTGCATCAGGACACCCAGCGCTCCAATACTCGTCTCCCAGCAGTCAAATCCGACCTGCTTCAGCTCCTCAATCACGTCTCGCACCACACGCTCCTCTGTCTCTGGAGGAACAATGTGGAAAATACAGTTAATATTAATAAAGAGTGAATAAATCCTTATGATCAATATACACTATATTCAACACACCTGTTAAATCCAGGTGTAAAATCAGTTAACTATGTGTAATTATCTGTAACTGAGGTAAATGTTTATATTCCTGTTAATTCTCTCTTGTTTCTATGGTGACTGTTGCTTTACATCGTCCATATAAAGAACATCCCAGCTATGTGCTAGCTACATACACCATTATCATAATCAACATGGTAGTAATAATATAATTTTATTCCTTACTTCCTATAATAATAGTCCTATAATTATTATGTTTGGGGCAGAGGGATGTCATTTTTTTTGAACAATTTACTACTCTTTATAATTTACAAAGAGTCATAAAAAATATGAGAAATTAATATTTTGATGTGTTTCTTCTTACTGAGAAGCTCCAGTTCAAAAGCACTGATATTAAACGTCAGGGTTTTGATATCAAAGATCAGGTGTTTGTACCAGTGTGTGTATGTGTATGTTTCTAGACCTGGTGTGAGGAGTGTGATGGCACAGCCTCCTCCTCCTGCTCCGGTCAGTTTGCTGTGGAGGCCATGTGCGAGTGTGACCTGGCACAGCGTGTTCAGAGACGTGTGACCGACGCCCATCACGTTCAGGTGCTGCTGATTGATATCTATTAAATCCTGAGGAGAAAAAGTGTGTGTGTGTGTGTGTGTGTGTGTGAGAGAGAGAGAGAGAGAGAGAGAGAGAGAGAGAGAGAGAGAGAGAGAAAGAGAAAAGAAGCCTCATATTAATTTAGTAATATTTGCACACTGTGTGTAAACCTCGTCAGTTTACTAAACTCTATATGACATGATATTTATATAAATGAGGAAACATATACAACATAGAATACACAGTAAATACACAAGCGCTTGTGAGAACAGTCCTAGTGGTTCTTGTGTCCTAACTCTCAGTGTGTGCTACTTGTGTGTACCTCTAGTGTGCTGTAGTGTTTGGCTGAAGCTCCCTCTGTAGCCATCTCAGCTAGTGTACGCTCACAGATATGAGACACGGCATCCACCGACTCCAGCACAGGGATCAACACAGACGGGTACTGGGTGACACACACACACACACACACACACACACTAATAGACAGTTTTTCTAACAGTGTGTGTATTAACTGAGTAACTTATTTTCTTTGTAAATTCTCAATCCTGTCAAATATTTAACATCTAACTTAACTTACTCAAGAAGAACAACTGTAGAACCTTTAAGGAGTGAAATGAGTCACCTGGGTAATTCTGTCCTTCACTCGAGAAACCAGGAGTTTGGTGCTGCGTGGTACTTTAGTGTTGGTGAGGAGGATCCTCAGTGTGGGTACTCTACAACACATACACACACGCACACACACAATGTCCCTCCCCTTGTAGAATAAACCTGTGTGTGTGTATGCATGTGTGTGTGTGTGTTTGAAGGTGAAGAGTGTGTTTACCTGTTGAGTGGAGTAATTTTCCCAGCATGGTAGCGCAGAAAGCCTCCTGCAGGCACACAGTGTAAAGTTTCAGTAAATGAACATTTCCAAAAAATCAAACTTTCTCTTCAACTGCAATTCTGAACATTACAGCATCATCTGTGAACATGACACTGTGATGAAGATGTGATGATCAGTTCATCAGTTCGGAGCCTAAATGTTTTACACTGAATGTATTTTATTTTATTCTCCTCAGCTGTAAAGTTCTGTATGTTAATCAGCATCAAAACATGCTGCACACATTAGAAGCAGAATTTACCCAAAGTGCTTTGCAGCTGGATACATTTCCTCATTAAAGTTTTCTCAGTCTCATGACACAGGACTTTCAATCTACATCCTGTGGATCTGTGATGTAGTTACGGTTCAAAATGATTCTTTCTTCTCAATGTCAATTCACTTCAAGTTAAATTACTAACAAATACTGTATCTAACTGACCATCAGTTGATATTTTCCTCAGTCACACAGAGAAAAGATGTTATTAAATTCAAATTCAGTTTATTTATATAGCGCTTTTAACAATTTCCCATTGTCTCAAAGCAGCTTTACAGAAGTACGGAAACAGAAGAGAGAGAGAAAAAAAATAAATATATAATAATAATAAGAAGAAAAAATAAGGACAAAAATAAATACATTAATATATACAATTAAAGTTTAAAATTAATGTAAAAATATTAATTGTATATTTAAAATACCATATATATCTATCCCTAATGAGCAAGCCGAGGCGACAGCGGAACAGAAAAACTCCCTGAGATGATATGAGGAAGAAACCTTGAGAGGAACCAGAATCAGAAGAGAACACATCCTCATCTGGATGACACTATTAAACACTGATCATCTGCATAATGTGTAATAACAGTATCATGAGTCAGCAGAGTTGCCTGAAGGATTAAACAACTAATCTTTTTTGTCTGTACTTTTTATGAGAAATTTCCCCATTGTGGGAAGAATAAAGATAATGTGTTAATAAAGATAATGTGTGATAATGTGTTGTATATGTTATCTTATCTGTTCATTAAGTTTTACTGATTTTTTTTAAACATCAAAACAAATTTAAAACTAATCAATAATAAAAGTTGAAAAAAATCTAAATGACCAAAATTCTGACTTTATTTTATCAGAACTGAAAACATGAAGCTTGATTAAATATGAGCAGAGCCTCACCCCACGTCCCCACTGCGTTATCTACTCCTGATGGGTTGCCATCGTTTCACCCTGAAATGCCCAGTTATTGATCATCTCCAGCTCCTCATCACTCCATCTGAAACACACAATAACACAACACAATACATAACACACTCCACCTGAAACACACAATAACACAACACAATACATAACACACTCCACCTGAAACACACAATAACACAACACAATACATAACACACTCCACCTGAAACACACAATAACACAACACAATACATAACACACTCCACCTGAAACACACAATAACACAACACACTCCACCTGAAATACAGGACACACTCCAGAGGTTCCCCGTTCACTCATGTGCATCTCTATTGCTCTTAATTAATAAGAACACACAACTGACCTTAAGAGATGATGCAATCACATTTACAGTAGCCTACTCCTGTGTGTGTGTGTGTAGTGTGTGTGTGTGTGTGTGTGTGTGTGAGAGAGAGTGAGACCTGGCTGTCTCCTGGCTCTGTGTAAGAGGAGATCTGATGGTTCCTCTTGCAGTGAGCAGGGCAGCAGAGACACACACACTGTACGCAGCACTGGATCCCAAACCTGCTCCTGTAGGCAGTTCAGACCACACACACACCTTCAGACCGGGCAGGATTCTGGAGTTAAACACACACACACACACACACACACACAATGATGGAACTTGTTATTACACATTTCATTAAATCTTCATCCAACTTTGTAAACAGTGTACTAGGTTATTAATAATAGGAAATTCATTTTACTTCAATATAATAACTTTCACAAAACCCAAAGAGGAGCAGCAGGAGCTTCTACACAATCTTCTCTAAAATCATGATTACATTACATATTTTATATCACTTATAAACTAGTCTAGTAAAAATAAAAACATGGGGTCACTGTAATGTGTGAGGCGGACTCGCTCTTACTCTGACTGGGAGAACACACACAGGTAGGTGTAGAGGAAGGCCAGCACCGCCATGCTCTTGGTGTCTGTGGATCCATCAGAGACGGCTGTAAATACACTCAGCTTCCTCACGAGCTCAGTGTCCAGCTCTGTGGAGCTTCTACACTCACCTACACCTACACATACACACAGGGAGGACTTGTACACCAGGCTGTGTCTCTGTACAGATTGTGAAGAGTGTAAAGTGATCAGCTCTACCTGTACAGTGAGACAGCAGTGGTTTCAGCACACTGGTGTTCCAGCACAGGAAGGTGTCAATGTTCGGGAGACTGATGGACACTTCAGATGAAGACGTGACCTGCAGCCACAGATACGTGCGCAGATTCAAGCTCACAGCCAACGCCACCTGTTCAAGAGCATTAACAGGAAATCTGTTTAAACAAGTTTTTAACCTGAGCTCCAGAGGCAGCAGACACAAAAATGCTCGATTCTGGTCAAAGAGCTGTGAGGAGGCTCAATTCACCTCCTTCACAGCTCACATCACTCTAGTGTGGGTCTGAAATCTGATATGTGTCAAGTCTAGAGATCAGATTTATACCAAGTCTGATGGATCAGTAAATTCACCTCTGAACTTTTTATTTATAACAACTGCAGCATTATTTTAAGTGGAAGAGAGAAATCAGGTCAAAAAATGAAGTGTGTTTTGAAGGAAAAACAATTTACCTTCCCGTGTACTACAGCATGCTCTCCGTGCAGGATGGATTTCCCTGGAGCTGAAATAAAACACTCCTGAACACACAACATGTCTGTACAATGTCCAGTATTAAAAACCCACCCACATTCCGGCAAAAATCCTAAACACACCTAAACCCCTAACACTAATATTATAGCATAATATTAGCCACTAGCCGTAGAAGTTCAGTTTATAGACCACCGACCATGTCTCGAATTCATTCTAAAAAAATACATTCATAGATATAAAGCCAGGTGGTTTTAAATATCATTAAAAAAAAGTAAGTAATTTGTGTATATCACTGACTAATAGACTCTCTGAAACTGACTTCCTCAAACACTATAAAAACAGTCAAAACCCGCTGCTCGGTGACCAATCAGAACCAGGATCCACACGCACGGCAGGACACTGACGAATCAGAGTGCACATCGCCACATCGTGTCATCAGTCGTCTGACAGCTCGTCCCGCCCACTCAGCTACGGATACCAAGAGAGAGAAAAGATGCGTGTTCTAAAAGTTTAATTATTAACGTTACTTTTCATGGCACTTTAATTAAGTTAAATTGTTTCATTTAAAACTAATGCTTGGTTTGAATTAACAGGATTTATGAAGATCTATGTTTAGATCACCTCTAAACTATTACACAATACAGCAATAAATATTATTAGAATATATGTATATTAATAAAGTTACAAATTTGTGAAGCTCTGCCTGCAAATGATAGACAAAAATCAGTTCTGTTTATTTCAGAATGTTAATCATGAGTCTTAAAATTTGAGAAACAGACAACGTTGAGCCGCATCCAGATTTTTCTTATGCAGTTACAATCAGAATTATAACAAAAAATAAAAAATAAAAATCAATAGATTCCCGTTATTAAATTCTATTGACATTCCTCTAGAACAGTGTTTCCCAAACTGGGGTAGGCGTTACCCCCGGGGGTAGAGGCCACGTGACGGAGGGGGTACGCGAACAAAATGCTGAAGTGTAACTGTTAATGTAATTATACCGCACCTAATATTCAAGCAGACATGTATTTCTCAGACTGAATATAAAGACGTGTCCCCTCTAGTGTACTCACAGCAAAGTAGCCAGTTAGTGCCATAAAAGGTCAAATTCATGACTTCCAATTAAATTACCCCATCTGCGGTAAACAAAAATCTGTGTCCACTCAAGTGTCATGCGTAAGTGCACGTCTTTACGTATCGCGTGTAATTCACACACAGTTTCACCTCGCATCGCGGATAGGGCAGAAGACGTTTTAGCGCTTACCAGCATAAAGATAAATAGGTTATTTTGTGAAGGTACATGTGTTTAAAATGCACGTTTAAAAAAATCCCGGGGGTACGGCTCTGTAAAAAGTTTGGGAACCACTGCTCTAGAAAATATCTCATCAATACAGTGTATCAAAGTCTTCATCATACACACTCTTCCTCCTTAGGCTGGCTAGAGAGTTCTGCCTCGAGAAAGGACACAACTTCACCCATCAGCTAGACAAGGTGTGTGTTTGGTGATTAAGTGATTAATCTTACATGTTATAGTTTCCATATCCCAACAACAATAAGCTCTCTCTCTCTCTCTCTCTCTCTCTCTCTCTCTCTCTCTCTCTGTGTGTGTGTGTGTGTGTGTGTGTGTGTATGTGCGTGTGTGTGTGTGTGAAAGAGAGACAGAGAGATTAAGAGAAATAAGCAGTTTGAATAGTGACAGTGTGTACAGTGTGTTATTTTCTGTGTCTTTAGATCTACACCAGAGAAAATGCAGTTCAACAGTAAACCTGTATCAGAGAGTTGGATTGATTCCTTCACAAATGAGCTACTTTCTCTCACACACTTCATCCAGTCTGTACACATGATCACACACTGTAATAGTGTATGGTGATGCACACACACACACACACACACACACACACACACACACACACACACACACACACACACACACACACACACACACACACACACACACACACACTAGATCTGTGCTATGAATTTAATCCATGTCTTATTATGAGATGTTGGTTGGTTCACACGTGTCACTTTCTGTCTCTCTCTGCGAGGCCGATCATGAAGCCTGAAATATCTCAACAGGTCAAAATCATGAGTTTGTTCTCAATATTCCTTTAACACAGATTAGTGTCACTTCTTTACCTGTTGTGAAGTGTTGTTGTTTACACAGGTTGAGTGATTACCTCTTCACACTGGCCAGATACACAGCCATGAAAGAAGGAAACACAGAGAGGATCTACAGGAGACCTGAATGAACTTCCTCACATTCAGAAATAAACTTTCTTCTAATAAAACTGTGAGATTCCTCCACTATATTTATCTAAATCAGTTATTTTGACTCAGTGTAAAAAACGTCTCCTGATTCAGCTGATGGTATAAATTACACTGCATCAGTTCATTACACTATAACACTGACACTAGGTGGCGCTTTAACACTGACTTTGAATGACTCATTTACAAGACTTTTTGAACGTCTTTAAAACTAAATCTCAGTGTCTAAGATTTTTTCGAGATTCTGTAAATATTTCATAAAGTTTTGTATGTAACTCATTTAAACTGTTCAACACAAACACAAACTCAGAACCCAGTCACACGTCACTGTACACAGGAGAAAATACTGAACATCAGCTATCAGGGTGAATTTTTTAGATCTTGTATTGTATAGATCTGTTTTAAATTCACAGATATTACACATGCAGGTTGTCGTGCTCTAAAATTTTAAACCTGAGATGTAGAGATTCACAGATTTACATTATTATAGTCTTTAAAACAAATTCAGTATTTACAGTGTATTCAGCCACATGATGAGAATTCATCACAATAGGTGACTCTAGACACTGAACCACTCGGTCAAATGAAAGTAAAATGAAAGTCAGAATAAACACAGTACAAACCTTTGTCACATCATTAACTGAATACATTCCTGCAGCTGAAAACACACTGGCTTGAGTCTGAAGGTCAATGATGATCTTTTTTGCTGTAACATTGAAACCAGATGAAGTTCAAAAACAGAACAAAATAAAATCAGTTCACTTGCAGACGATGCATGTTTTGTTTCTGCATTTAGGTAGTTGCTAATGTTACAAATTATTATACTGGACAGACACAAACATATTTTACACTACTCACAATGAGAGAGAGAGACACACTTTATCTTTACTCTCTAAACTCTCTTTGCTAGGTTCCTGTTCCTGATACATTTTTCATCATTCAATACATTCTTTCTCTAAGGTAGTTCCTCATATATTCAGTCCACTCTCCTGCAGGATCCCACATCTGTCTGATGTTCACATCTTGTGTTTTAGCTGCAGTTTTGGTGAGATCTTCCAGATCCAGACTGATCTCCTCTGTCACCACTGTACTGCATGAGATGATCCTAAACTGGTTTGTGAGAGTGTGTATTTGTTTCTATTTACTCTTTTTTACTGCCAGTGTTTTGGATTTGCTGTTTGACAGGTCACTGAATCTGTAAAGGTTAAAGTTTGATGAGCTCCAGCAGATCCGGAGATTGAAGCTCCAAGTGTGTTTTGCCATCAGTGTGAATAAGTGCTTCATCGATGCATCGTGTTTGAAGTTCATCTCATCTCTCACTTTGTTTCACTGATCCTCATTATGAACCTTCTTTAGCCACTTTGTCTTTGAGACAAACGTCCTGATGTTGCTGCCATAGTAGTTGACCTGCACACCATCCAGCATCCCAACAGCAGTGAATTCCTGGTGTGACTCCAGTGAAGAAGTACTGATTATAGTGTGTATCTGTGAGAGTGTAACAACATTTATTTTTTTTTAGGAACGTCACGTCAAAAAGGCAATTGCTCATCCACCACCTATAAAAATAACATTTCAATACAGTTGACACTTTGTTCAAAACTT
>NC_083471.1:10324194-10367449 GCF_030014155.1 Tachysurus vachellii | reverse complement strand
GGATTTTTGTAATCAAATCATCTTAAAATCTGCTCTTTATGTTTCAGGCACACACTCTCTACAGTATTTCTACACTGTAGTTACAACAGAAATGAATTTCCCAGAGTTCACTGCTGTGGGTTTGGTGGATGGAGGACAGTTTGTGTACTACGACAGTAACATCAGGAGGATGATCCCAAAGACAGAGTGGATACAGAAGATGAATTATGATGATCCAGATTACTGGAATAGAGAGACACAGAAGCTACAGGGTTCTGAGGAGATCTTCAAAGTCAATGTGGATATACTAATGATGCGCTTTAATCAGACAACAGGTAAAACACACAACACACTACAGGTAAAAGCACACACACATACACACATACACAGACTACAGGTAAAAACATAAACACATATGTGCGTGTGTGTGTGTGTGTGTGTGTGTGTGTGCAGGAGTTCACTCAGTGCAGCTGATGTACGGCTGTGAGCTGGATGATGACGGAACTGTTAGAGGATACAGACAGTACGGTTATGATGGAGAAGATTACATCAGTTTTGATCTGAAAACTGTCACATGGACTGCAGCTAAATCACAAGCTGTGATCACCAAGAACAAGTGGGATCCTGATCCTGGTATGACTGTGGCCCGGAAGAACTACCTGGAGAACATCTGTATCAAGTGGTTAAAAAAGTATGTGTCTTACGGCAAAGAGACTCTGGAGAGGAAAGGTAACGTGTGTGATCTTCTCCTTTGTGTTTTCAGGCCTTATTTTGCTGCTTAACCTTTTCTCTCTCTCTCTCTCGATCCCTCCTGCTCTCACCTTCCAGCTCGACTTGTGGATGTTTTGACGCACCTTTACATTTCTGCTCAGTACTAAGACTCTCTAAACACACCATGCTCTGTCCCTCTGTGGTTTCTTAAGTAAATATTTATATTAGCGGTGCAGAAATAAGCAAATTATTTGACCATGTTTCTGAAGTAACTCAATGTTAATTTATTTAATTTAATTGTTGTGTAAAAGCGATTTTGCCCTCACAGTTGTGTGGGTATCCTGACTATCTGCTGTGATTACCTGTAAGTCTACAGCCAGATCACATTAGTGCTTATATTCAGGATAACAGCACTAATGTGATATTGATTAAATACAGCTAGAAACTTCTACATCTGTACAGCCAAAAAATGTAGATCATTGGCAAGAAAATCTCACTGCATTACAAAAAGGATGTCTGACACACTTTAAAATAAGTCTCACATGGATTTTTAATATTTCTGTCTCTTCGTGTCTCTGCAGTTCGTCCTGAGACATCACTGTTCCAGAAAGAATCCTCTTCTCCAGAGGTGGTGTGTCACGCTACAGGTTTCTTCCCCAAAGCAGTGATGATCACCTGGAGGAAGGATGGAGAGGACATGCATGAGGACGTGGAGCTCAGAGAGACGTTACCCAACCAGGATGGAAGCTTCCAGAAGAGAAGCATTCTGAAAGTCCCAGCTGAGGAGCTGCAGAAACACACCTACACCTGTGTGATTCAGCACAGCAGCTTGGAGAAGGAGTTAGTGCTGCATTTGAGGAACAAGCAACAGATCCTGAAAGGTCAGAGAAACACTTTCCTCTAAAACTACAGATTTACTGATGCAGCAGATAATAATAATAAAGATTAAATGTAAAGAATTTAATGTACTGTAGTTCAGGTAGATGTTTAGATGGAGTGCAGATCAATACACTAATAGGCCAAAAGTCCTTGGACACCTGATGATCAGACCTATAGGCTTGTTCCTTTCTAAACCATGCACATTAATATAGTGCTGGTTTCCATTGCTGGGAAAAGTGGTCACAGTGAAGAATTTTTTTTTCTCCAGACATTTCCAAAGACAGAAAAAAAAGTCAAATTTGATGTTTATCAGCTTGACCAGTCAGACAGGATAATGACGATAATGACGATGTGTGCTTTTACCTGTAGTGTGTTGTGTGTTTTACCTGTTGTCTGATTAAAGCGCATCATTAGTATATCCACATTGACTTTGAAGATCTCCTCAGAACCCTGTAGCTTCTGTGTCTCTCTATTCCAGTAATCTGGATCATCATAATTCATCTTCTGTATCCACTCTGTCTTTGGGATCATCCTCCTGATGTTACTGTCGTAGTACACAAACTGTCCTCCATCCACCAAACCCACAGCAGTGAACTCTGGGAAATTCATTCAGGGCAGGCAGCAAACAATCAGAAAGGTCAAAATTAAGAAACAGAGTCGAAACAGGAAAATCAGAAACAGGAAAACGCTCAGAATGACTGCACTAGACAAGTCGAGACCTCGCACTGGTATGAAGTTCAAGTTCAGTTAAAATAGTGAGCGGAGATGAGGGACCGGTGGCGGTGTAATCAGTGTGGGTGATGGCTGATGGGAAGTGTAGTCCGGAAGCGAGCTAATACTCCGGGACGCTTCTCTGTGCTGACGCTTGGGCGGTGTGTGTGGTTCGTTGACCATGACACTGAGACCATCCAGGCTCCAGCTTTATAAACACTTTCTGAATGATTTCAAAGGTCTGAGATCTTTAGGGTAAGAAAGTTTTAGGGCACAGAGAAGGCCAGAAAGTTGTGTTAGAGCAGTAGAGATGTCTGGCACCATATCAATAATTTCACACATTTAAATTGTTTTTATATGAAGCTTCTGTGGTAAAAAGTCCCTGTGAATGTGTTTTTTCTCTTCACTGTCACTTGTGTTTGTTCATTAGTGATCTTAGTCTACATACACAGATGTATGTGTATGCATGTTTCTGAAGTAACTCAATGTTAATTTATTTAATTTAATTGTTGTGTAAAAGCGATTTTGCCCTCACAGTTGTGTGGGTATCCTGACTATCTGCTGTGATTACCTGTAAGTCTACAGCCAGATCACATTAGTGCTTATATTCAGGATAACAGCACTAATGTGATATTGATTAAATACAGCTAGAAACTTCTACATCTGTACAGCCAAAAAATGTAGATCATTGGCAAGAAAATCTCACTGCATTACAAAAAGGATGTCTGACACACTTTAAAATAAGTCTCACATGGATTTTTAATATTTCTGTCTCTTCGTGTCTCTGCAGTTCGTCCTGAGACATCACTGTTCCAGAAAGAATCCTCTTCTCCAGAGGTGGTATGTCACGCTACAGGTTTCTTCCCCAAAGCAGTGATGATCACCTGGAGGAAGGATGGAGAGGACGTGCATGAGGACGTGGAGCTCAGAGAGACGTTACCCAACCATGATGGAAGCTTCCAGAAGAGAAGCATTCTGAAAGTCCCAGCTGAGGAGCTGCAGAAACACACCTACACCTGTGTGATTCAGCACAGCAGCTTGGAGAAGGAGTTAGTGCTGCATGTGAGCGAGCGACAGATCCTGAAAGGTCAGAGAAACACTTTCCTCTAAAACTACAGATTTACTGATGCAGCAGATAATAATAATAAAGATTAAATGTAAAGATTTTAATGTACTGTAGTTCAGGTAGATGTTTAGATGGAGTGCAGATCAATACACTAATAGGCCAAAAGTCCTTGGACACCTGATGATCAGACCTATAGGCTTGTTCCTTTCTAAACCATGCACATTAATATAGTGCTGGTTTCCATTGCTGGGAAAAGTGGTCACAGTGAAGAATTTTTTTTTTCTCCAGACATTTCCAAAGACAGAAAAAAAAGTCAAATTTGATGTTTATCAGTTTGACCAGTCAGACAGGATAATGGTGATAAAATCTCTTAAAATATCTAAAGATAAAATATCTTATAAGTGACATAAAAAGTGGTTTATGCCACATGAATGAAATAAGAATACATCATGTAATAGATGAAACTAAGCAGCTTAACTGAGTGATGCTCTGTTCTGCTCTACAGATCCTCAAGAGGAGAGGAAATGATGATGATGATGATGATGATGATGAAATGGATTATTCCTATGTTGTGTATTCTTCTGTCAGTCAGTGAGGCAGGGTAATATGTCTACATCATATCACACACTGTTTAGAAATGATTATGAACCTTGAAACTGATGAATGTTCTGCTGCTGGATGATTTATAACATGTAGAACATCACATTTACAGAATATAGAATTGCTTCTGGCTTTTTTTAATATATAAACCTTGTATCACTTTCTCAGTTTGTTTTTCACCATAATAAAATCTTCCGGTGCAAACTGTATTTTAAGAAAATGAGAAAATAACAGCTTTGTAAAGACTCTGGCAAGAAAACTGCAACTGTGTGAAATCTTTAACTCTGTGTCGCATTTCATTTATTTGTCTTGTCAATAAATCATTTTTATTCAGCTATTCCAATTACCAAGTGGTTTGTTTCATTTCTTTTAGGTTCTATTTCACGTTTATATATACAGTGGTGTGAAAAAGTGTTTGCATGTTTGTCACACTTTAATGTTTCAGATCATGAAACAAATTTAAATATTAGTCAAAGATAACACAAGTAAACACAACATGAAGTTTTTATATGAAGGTTTTTATTATTAAGGGAAAACAAAATCCAAAACCACATGGCCCTGTGTGTAAAAGTGTTTGCCCCTAAACTTAATAACTGCTTGGGCCACCCTTAGCAGAAAGAACTGCAATCAAGCGTTTGTGATAACTTGCAATGAGTCTGCTACAGTGCTGTGAAGGAATTTTGGTCCACTTATCTTTTGTTGTAATTCAGCCACATTGGAGGGATTTTGAGCATAAACCACCTTTTTAAGGTCATGCTATGGCATCTCAATAGGATTCAGGTCAGGACTTTGACTAGACCACTCCAAGGTCTTCATTTTGTTTTTCTTCAGCCATTAAGAGGTGGACTTGCTGGTGTTTTTTGGATCATTGTCCTGCTGCAGAACCCAAGTTTGCTTCAGCTCGTGGTCACAAACATTTGGCCGCACATTGTCCTTCAGGATTTTTTGGTAGACAGCAGTATTCATGGTTCTATTAATCACAGCAAGTCTTTTAGGTCCCAAAGCAGCAAAACAGCCCCAGACCATCACACTACCACCATCATATTTTACTGTTGGTATGATGTTCTTATTCTGAAATGCAGTTTGATTATAAGTGTGATTATAAATGATTACAAACACCAGAGTGTGATTATAAATGATTACAAACACCAGAGAGTGTGATTATAAATGATTACAAACACCAGAGAGTGTGATTATAAATGATTACAAACACCAGAGAGTGTGATTATAAATGATTACAAACACCAGAGAGTGTGATTATAAATTATTACAAACACTGGAGAGTGTGATAATTGATTCTATAATTATTATAAAGAGTGTTGAAATGATTGTAAACACTGGAGATTGTGACTATTAATAATGTGCTTTCTACAGACATATACAAACAATCTGGAAAATCTGATTTGTTTGACTCTCAAGTGAATTTTTCTCAGATTCGTTATTTAAAAATACTTCAGTACAAAACATCTTTATAGTGTTTCCACAGATTTTACTATCTTTTACAGTAAAAGTATGATCTTTGAGTGTTTACTCAAATTCGATTATTTTTAGTACTTTTAGATAATAAGAAATTCAGATATTTTTCCCTTTTATGTACAGAAAGCCTTGATACATGTAATGTTGATTAATGGTGCCATCTACAGTCTGTGAGTTTGAGATCTCGCGATATTTCCTCAGTGTTTTTTTTTTTCAGCAACAACAGAATAACTGTATTTCTGGGCGTTGGTGAGCTGATGTAGTGAAACTGATCTCTTTAGAAGAAATATTAGTTCTGTTTAATGTGTGCAGAATGGAGCTCACTTCTGTCAATATAGATGTCCTGTTCTTCCTCACCATGAGTCTTCCTCAGGCTTCTGCAGGTAAGAGGAATTTATTATGGTGAATGACTGTGTACAACTGAACACTGTAACTGAGATATGACAAGCTCGTGCTGTTATCCAGTAGAAATCACGCCTGTGTTGTCTGATGAATCGATCCACTTTCCTGAAGTGAATCATATGGTGGTCGTAGTGTGTTTTTGCTGTAGATCTGAGCTGCTAAACCGAGCCTCAGTACAGGGCAGCACAAATACGTGTTTTCTGGGGATTTGGACCAACCAACAAAAAGAGAAAACACTGGATGCGACACACAAGAACCGAAAGACCTTTATTTCTGTGCAAAACTGTATCAAAAGTTTAAACATGCATTTTTTTTTACAGCCATCTCACCTTTAAATGTGAGGCTCTTAAAAAGATCTTTAAAAAGTCTTAAACTAGATTTCTTTAAAAATCCTCCCTAAATGTTTTTTTATTTATTTAATTTCCATTCAAATTTCCAGCCTGAATTATTGTCTCAGTCTGCCACTGAATATTAGTGTTGTTTAAATTTGTTTACTGACCCGAAATTATTTTAATCATTCATTCATTCATTCATTCATTCATCTTCTACCGCTTATCCGAACCACCTCGGGTCACGGGGAGCCTGTGCCTATCTCAGGCGTCATCGGGCATCAAGGCAGGATACACCCTGGACGGAGTGCCAACCCATTGCAGGGCACACACACTCTCATTCACTCACACAATCATACACTAGGGACAATTTTCCAGAGATGCCAATCAACCTACCATGCATGTCTTTGGACCGGGGGAGGAAACCGGAGTACCCGGGGGAAACCCCCGAGGCACGGGGAGAACATGCAAACTCCACACACACAAGGTGGAGGCGGGAATCGAACCCCGACCCTGGAGGTGTGAGGCGAACGTGCTAACCACTAAGCCACCGTGCCCCCCTTATTTTAATCAAGATCATTTAAAAGCTCCTCTTTATTTTACAGCCACACACTCTCTGCAGTACAGCTACACTGCACTCACACCAGGACTACATTTCCCAGAGTTCACTGCTGTTGGTCTGGTGGATGGAGAACAGTTTGTGTCCTATGACAGTAACATGAGGAAGATGATCCCAAAGACAGAGTGGATACAGAATATCAGCACTGATAGTCCAGATTACTGGAACAGAGAGACACAGGACATACAGAGTGATCAGGAGAAAGTTCATCAGCTCCTGGTTACAGTAATGAAAGACTTTAATCACACTGAAGGTAAGAATGAAGACATTCAGAGCTTTTACTGTGAAATGTCACTAATAACCAGTGTTGGGCAGTAACGCGATACTAGTAACATTATAACTAGTTACTATTACTATTAACTAGTAACGCATTACTGTAACGCCGTTACTTTTGACAGTAACTAATACTCTAACACATTACTTTTTTAAATAAAGTAGCTCTGTTACCATATGGTGCTTTATCCGTTACTTTTTTAAATTAATTCATTTAGGCTGAAGTGTAACCTACAGCCTAACCTGTTTACAGCAGTGATGCATTGTAGGATTGGTGGATGCCAACCTGTAAACACGAAGAAGACGCACTGTGGGCGTGTTTCCGTCTATTCAAGTATGTGCGGCAGTAATGGCGAGTCGAGGCGAGAGCAAGACGAGTTTCTCTAACTGGAAATATGTTCATTATTTGACTTTAGTTGAGAATAAAGACAAAAACCTTTTAATCAAATGTAAGCTGTGTCTTTATGGTTCGAAGGTCCTACTGTATCTACTGCGATAAACAGCAACTCCAATCTGGAGATAGAAACTACATGCCTCGACGAAGCTAGAATCTAACCCGGTGTGGATGGACACACTCGGAGTGAGTCAAGCCCCTCCAGCCAAACAACAGCGACTAGATTTTAACCGCACTGTTAGCCAGGGACAGATCAACAAACAGTTTTGTGTTTGTATAGACCATAACGCATAAAAGGGCATTAATGGGAACATTAAAGAATGCTCTTTAAAAAAGTCACTAAAAAGTTACTTTTAACGGTAACGCGTTACCTTTTGGTGTAAGTAATCAACAAGGTAATTGAGTTTCTTTTTGAATGAAGTAACTAGTAATTGTAACTAGTTACTATTTCTTAGTAACAAGCACAACACTGCTAATAATGCTTAAATATTGAGCGTGTGTGTGTGCAGGAGTTCACACTCTCCAGAGGATGTACAGCTGTGAGCTGGATGATGAAGGCACTGTCAGAGGAGTCGATCAGTTCGGTTATGATGGAGAGGATTTCATCAGTCTGGATCTGAAAACTGGAACCTGGACTGCAGCTAAACCACAAGCTGAGATCATCAGGAACCAGTGGAATAATGATACTGGTTTTACTGTGGACCTTAAAAACTACCTGGAGAACGAGTGTATCAACTGGTTAAAGAAGTTTGTGTCATATGGCAGAGAGACTCTGTAGAGGAAAGGTAAAGCATGTGATCTGTTCTTGTAACACACACACAAGCACCCACACACACACACACACATAAACACACACACAGATCTATGATTGTTTATCCATCTATATGTGAGAGTTTTACTCTTCAGCTCTACATTTAGCTATATTATACCAAACTGAACTGTCTTTATCAGCACTTAATCCATAGCCAGTAACTAATCTGCAATAACTAACCTGCACAAATGAGTCAATCCTGCAATCTGGAGGAAAAATGACTCGGGAAATATCTGAATAAATCTGACAGAGTTTTAATATTTCTGCCTTTGTGTCTCTCTGCAGTTCGTCCTGAGGCATCAGTGTTCCATTAGTACTATTTTTCATCAGAGGTGGTGTGTCACGCTACAGGTTTTTTCCCTAAAGCAGTGACGATCTCCTGGAGGAAGGACGGAGAGGATGTGCATGAGGACGTGGAGCTCAGAGAGACGTTACCCAACCAGGATGGAAGCTTCCAGAAGAGAAGCATTCTGAAAGTCCCTGATGAGGAGCTGGAGGAACACAACTACACCTGTGTGATTCAGCACAGCAGCTTGGAGGAGGAGTTAGTGCTGCCCATGGACATAATCTGGCCTGAAATCATATTGTGTGGTAAAAAATGTTTCCTATCAGACTTTACATTGTACACAGGGTGAAGGTTATTTACTGATACAGTTGATGAAAAGTATTTGTGATGTTTCCACAGGTTTTGGATCATTTCAAAGGTTTATACACTTGGTGATGTTTGCTATTGGTGTAGTTGTGGTTCTTGTTGCAGGATTTGTCATCTGGAGGAAGAGGAAGATGCCTGGTGAGAAATTCATCACAAAACTGAAATTCTTAGAAAAAACTTTAATCCATTGTTCCACAGCATGTCATTTTTAAAATAAAACTTTGCAGTGTATTTAGCATTTGAACTCATTTTCTTCTACTCCTGTCTAGAGCACTTCTACTCTGTGAGGTGGAAAGGTTCAGGTTAGATGAGCTGACTGTCTCTGCTTTGTTTTTATTTCTTATAGACTTGTTCAGACATGTTCCGCTCAGCTCCAATGCCTGTAAGTGACTTTTGATATCGCTTCATCACTAACACTACTGCACAGATTCTACATTACATTAATGCAGATTTTAAAGTCCTGTCTATGAGTGAGAGACACGAACCTTTGCTGAACTCAGTGACATCTTTGTTTCCTTTCTAGGAGGCAAATGGAAAGAGAAACGAAGAGGAGATAGATGTTACAGAGGAAGACACAGGGACGTAATACGTACACTACGTACGCTGGCAGCGATAAACCAATCAGAGAACATTACGTAATACGTACAGTACGTACCACTCCAGTCCATTAGGTGGCAGTAAATGCACCTTAAGTTTGTTTGCCATCCGCCAATAAAAATCAGAAGAAGAAGAAGAAGAAGACAACATTTGTTTGTCTAAGGACCCCTGAAAATGGCACCAGTGAAGAGACATGCTTACGAGGCACAATTCAAACTACAGGCTATCAGTTACGTGGTTGTAAATGGGAATAGAGCAGCTGCGAAAGAATTCAACGTCAATGAATCTATGGTTCGGAAGTAGAGGAAGCAAGAAAATGAACTGCGCCGTTAAGAAGACACAGTAGATGAGGACTTTGATGGATTTGTGGGAGAAGATTGATTAAAAAATAATGTGTGTATTGTTATATAGTAGAATAAAGTTCAACTAAACTCACTGTTTTGCTTCCGTTACCTTTTTTTGTAGACCGTATGTTTTAGCATGCGCCTTATAATACGGTGCGCCTTATGTATGGGTTAAGTACAGAAATAGACCCCATAATTGAGACTGCGCCTTATAATTCGGTGCGCTTTATAGTGTGGAAAATACGGTATATATATATATGCACAAACACACACACATATAGGGGCAGTGGTGGCTCAACTGGTTAAGGCTCTAGGTTGTTGATCGGAGGATCGATGTTCAAGCCCCAGCACAGCCAAGCTGCCACTGCTGGGCCATTGAGCAAGGCCCTCAAACCTCCCTGCTCCAGGGGCCCTGTATCATAGCTGCCCCTGCACAATGACCCCAACCGTTTCAGTTGGGGTATGTGAAGAAAAGAATTCCACTGTGCTGTAATGTACTTGTGGCGATAATAAAGGCTTCTATGCCCTGTTCTATTCTATTCTATCTACTATTATAACCAGTTAAAAATATGAGTCACTTGCCCTCTTTTGTCCTCTGCTCAGATTTGTGGCTAATGAAAGTCTCTGTGTCTGGTGCCACTGTGATCCTCATCAGTGAGACACTTTGTGGGATGAACTGAATACAAGCACATGTTCAATTACCACAGATAATACTATATTATAAGACATACTCAATTTTCATGGCAGTACAATAATTATCTAATCTGACAGAAGAAATATTTCTCCACAACAATACAGGGACAGCATCAAGGACTTTGTTGACTTGTGTGAGTGTAACCTGCACTTGAACACCAGCAAGAAGAAGGAGATGGTGATTGACTTCCGGAAAAGGAGAACACTGTACCACACACCAGTGACTATCCAGGGCTTGGACATTGAGTTGGTGAATAGTTTCAAGTACCTAGGTATCCACTTAAACATTAAGTGGAGGAGGAGGGTGAGAGGAGGATGTCTATTATGAACAACACCTGTGTAGCTCATACTACTGTCACCACCATGTATATCATTTTGTTATAAAGTCTGTTATAATGAATTCTATTGTCTGTAGTGATCATTCTCCATTTTCTTCCATTTTACATCCCACATGGCCTGTGAGTTATCTGGAAATCACAGAAATTCATTAGATTGCACTGTGAGAGTTTTTTTTTCTGTCTCCTGTTAGTTTTAATGAACTTTTCTTTATCTAGGAGGTTTTGAACATTTCTGTTGTTAGCTTTTGATTATTTTTTTAACATTAAACAATTGATAGAGAAAGAGAAAGAGAGCTGCGTGTTATATCGAATGCAGACTCTGTAAAATTGCATCAGTTCACTGTTTAAGACTTTAAGAAATATTTCATTTTTGTCTGTTCAGTTATAACCACAGTCCTATACTAGTCTTATACAGTATATAGCTTATAAGACAAATTATTGTGCTCTGCACCACTATATCCCACAAACCTCCAGTGATCACGATGAGTTAATAAGTGAAACCTGTAAAAACATTTCTGCTACCTCGAGACAGAAAATTAGCTCATAGTGACGTCATAATCGAAGACGAAATGGTGATCAACCCACATCTCTCTCTCACACACACACACACGCGCGCGCACTTTTTTTAGTCTTGTTATATTCATCCATTTCTAATAAACACAAATACTAAATGTAAATAATATGAATTTTATTTCCAGCATGTGATAAACTCATAACCAGGATGGAAGTGAGCAATAAACAAGAAGTTTAAACAACTTTTGTCCTTAACTGATCACATGACTGGTGAAGGTTCTTGGCTTTGTAGATTTTTTTTTATTCAGTATCTTATACAGCACTGTGTCTATAGGGGGCGCTCTGAGGGTTTATAATAAATCATCGGCTAGTAGTGATGGGAAGTTCGGTTCTTTTCCGCGAACCGGTTCTTTCGGACACTTCGTTTTAATGAACCAGTTCAATAATCCAGTTCACCAGTTCTTTTACGTCCTGACGTAATGACGTAAATTCCTTCATCCCGCCGTTGCCGGCAGATATTAATACAATCAATTTAACACATTTGAAAAGTTCTTTGTAATCATAACTTTAGTTGAATACGTTTTTTACATTTAAGTTTTGCAACTAAAACACCCAGTACATGCATTTATGTTCAAACGTGGATGTTTTACGTGTCTTATAGATATAAAGTTAATAAACTAATCTTCATCAACTTACAAAAACTTACAAAAAAGCATAATTTTGAAATGTTTCTTTCGCTCCATCAGTTGTTTCAAAAACTAATGCAACTTGAGTTAAACACTCATACGTTGATAAGACATTAAATCATAACCATTTCCATTTGTTGCTGTTTCAGTTCAGTGATTTACGCATGCGCAGTAACAACAGCTCATCGGTTCTCGGACGCGTCCGAAAGAAACAGTTCTCTGTTCTGTACTGATGATTCGTTGTATCGGTTCAGTGTTTCACGCATGCGCAGTATCAACAGCTCGAGCTCTCAGTTCTCTCAGCACAACATGTCTCAGTTCAGTGTACAGTTACATATACTCCGGGATATTAGTTTATTTAGAGTCGGACCGACTGTCAGGCATGACCGAAAGTGAGTAACTTTAGTAACTTGTGGATCAGCGCTGACTCAAGACGCGAACTGTTTAGAACGAATCAGTCCGATTTGGTGACCTGGTTCATCCAGTTCACTAAAAAGAACCGGTTCAAAAGAACGATTCGTTCACGAACCGGCCATCACTATCAGCTAGAAAAGAAACAACCTACAAACCAAACACTGCGTCTACAGTTCGCTCTGTCATTTAAAGGTAATTTCTTACTTAAAACTCTTTCTTACACATCATATTGACCAAGAAGCTGAGAAAACAGAATAAAGTACAAGAAGAACAGGGGAAAAGCTTATTAGGGCCCGAGCACCGAATGGTGCGAAGCCCTCTTGTTTTTGCTCGGGAGTATTATTAGGGCCTGAGCACCGAATGGTGCGAAGCCCTATTGTTTTTCCTCGGGAGTATTATTTTTTTATTTTTTTATTTTTTTATTTATTTTTTTTTTTATTTTTTTTTTTCCCCACACATTGGCCAATTGGGGTCCCTTAACATGCTCGAAAACTCTTGAAATTTGGCACACACGTCAGAGTCGCGCGACACTAGGATTGGACAAAGGTTGGAATACGGGCGTGGCAGGGGGGCTCTGTAGCGCCCCCTGTAATGCAAAAACAAACATTGGTGCACAGATCGGGCAATTATGTACGCACATGTACGAGAGTTGGTACGCATATAGATCTCATCGACCCGAACAACTTTCGCGCTCTAAACTATGAGCTCCGCCCAACAGGAAGTCGGCCATTTTGGATTGTTTTATAAGTGCATGCGGTGAACTTTTAAATACTCCTCCTAGGGAATTCATGCGATTGACATCAAACGTTGTGAACATGATGCCGAGACATTGCACTTGCTAAATTGCGAAGGGATTTTTGATATCTCGAACGGTGCTGCCATGGCGAGGCGACAAAGTTATGGCGAATTCAGAGAAACAGGAAGTGTCTAATATCTAAAGCAAAAAATGTCTTATTGGGATGACACGCGGTGTGTATGTTCGGCCAAGGATTCCGATCGCATCGATGTGCTTATTGTGAATCTCGGACATAGCGCCACCAACAGGCGCCAGGAAGTGTGTCAGTCACAACAGTTGCATGTGGTGAACTTTTAAATACTCCTCCTAGGGAATTCATGCGATTGACATCAAACGTTGTGAACATGATGCCAAGACATTGCACTTGCTAAATTGCGAAGGGATTTTTGATATCTCGAACGGTGCTGCCATGGCGAGGCGACAAAGTTATGGCGAATTCAGAGAAACAGAAAGTGTCTAATATCTAAAGCAAAAAATGTCTTATTGTGATGACACGCGGTGTGTATGTTCGGCCAAGGATTCCGATCGCATCGATGTGCTTATTGTGAGTCCCGGGTATAGCGCCACCAACAGGCCCCAGGAAGTGTGTCAGTCACAAAGGTGGATTTTTTGTCAGCTTCATGCGGTAAACTTTTAAATACTCCTCCTAGGGGATTCATGCAATTGAGACCAGACTTGGCCACCATGACGCAGAGATATTGCAGATGCGAAATTGCGAACGGATTTTTGATATCTCAAACACTGTTGCCATGGCATCGTGTCAAAGTTTACTTTTATTTCAGGCATATTTAAGGCTTTTGGCGTGCTTGTATTAACTTGAAATTTGACACATACATCACATTTGTCGGCTGTTAAGTGTGGACAAAAAGGTCAGACAAAGGTGTGTCTCTTAAGTGGCTCACTAGCGCCCCCATTTCTCTATAATGTGGGGTTTCATTTACCTACAGTCCCCAAATGGGTCAGTAACAACATAAAATAGTCCACTGATATTTACCCACTTGATGCACTTGCCCACCGTGCATTGTTTTCTGGAAGGCACCGTATAGCGATGAACAAATGTGCGAAGGCCCGTCATCGCTGCTTGCAGCTATATTTATTATTATTTTTTTTCCCACACATTGGCCAATTGGGGTCCCTTAACATGCTCGAAAACTCTTGAAATTTGGCACACACGTCAGAGTCGCGCGACACTAGGATTGGACAAAGGTTGGAATACGGGCGTGGCAGGGGGGCTCTGTAGCGCCCCCTGTAATGCAAAAACAAACATTGGTGCACAGATCGGGCAATTATGTACGCACATGTACGAGAGTTGGTACGCATATAGATCTCATCGACCCGAACTTTCGCGCTCTAAACTATGAGCTCCGACCAACAGGAAGTCGGCCATTTTGGATTGTTTTATAAGTGCATGCGGTGAACTTTTAAATACTCCTCCTAGGGGATTCATGCGATTGAGACCAGACTTGGCCACCATGACGCAGAGATATTGGAGATGCGAAATTGCGAACGGATTTTTGATATCTCAAACACTGTTGCCATGGTATCGTGTCAAATTTTACTTTTATTTCAGGCATATTTAAGGCTTTTGGTGTGCTTTGATTAACTTGAAATTTGACACATACATCACATTTGTCGGCTGTTAAGTGTGGACAAAAAGGTCAGACAAAGGTGTGTCTCTTAAGTGGCTCACTAGCGCCCCCATTTGTCTAAAATGTGGGGTTTCATTTACCTACAGTCCCCAAATGGGTCAGTAACAACATAAAATAGTCCACTGATATTTACCCACTTGATGCACTTGCCCACCGTGCATTGTTTTCTGGGAGCCACCGTATAGCGATGAACAAACGTCCGAGGGCTCTCTCTCTCTCTCTCTCTCTCACACACACACACACACACACACACACACTTATTTTTACTCTTGTTATATACTGTAGCACTTCCTTCATCCATTTCAAATAAACACAAATAAAAGAGGCTTGAACAACTTTTGTGCTTAACTGATCACATGACTGGTGAAGGTTCTTGGCTTTGTAGATTTTTTTTATTCAGTATCTTATACAGCACTGTGTCTATAGGGGGCGCTCTGAGGGTTTATAATAAATCATAGAAAAGAAACAACCTGCAAACCAAACACTGCGTCTACAGTTCACTCTGTCATTTCAAGGTAATTTCTTACTTCAAACTTTTTCTTACACATCATATTGACCAAGAAGCTGAGAAAACAGAATAAAGTACAAGAAGAACAGGGAAAAGCTTATTTGTTTTTGAATGTTTCTTTAACGAGCATGATTTATTTTAATGTAATTATATTAGACAAAATACTGAAGACCTCAATTATCAAATAACTTTATAACTGTTTGCTAGAATAAAAGTAAACGGAAAGATCAGATCTAATTATCTTTACTGTGTTTATTCTACAATCTGTTTATTCTAACGGTTTGGGGAGGAAGATGTGAAAAAGGAAGTAATATGACTTTCATTTTGAGTCTAATACTTTATGTAGCACATTGCAGTAGATTTATATATATATTTGCTAATTTGCATAACATGCATAATTGCATAAATACAATGACAAATCTCTCTCTCTCTCTCTCTCTCTCTCTCTCAAAAAAAAGAATTATTATGTTGATTAAGTTGGAGCACATAGAAGCTCAGTGCTATAAACATGTTTATCTCATTTATTCTGAGCATTTTCTCCAGGTGAATTGTGTGTAATCTCTGCAGGAATGGAGCACAGTTGTGTCCTTGTGGAAGTCCTGATCTTCCTCATGATGACTTTTCCTCAGGCATCTGCAGGTGAGAGTGATTTAATATAGTGAATAACTGCTGTATTGTGTTCATGTGATCATTACAGACAGAAGAAGTAACACACTTCAGCTCATGATGTTATATAATCAGAATAATTCTATAAAGGTGTGATGATGAAACAGAGTCACTGTTACATCCTGAAGTAGATTAATTTTCTCTAACAGCACGGCCTGGAGTCAGACATAAATCTAGTGCTGAGGTTCAACCGAGACATCGTCACATATTTCTGTTGTTTTATCTTAGTGTGAAGCAGCGTATAGAGACGCACATTTGCTCTGTGCCACTGAAAGAGTGTCTTAGAGTAGTGACTCCTGAGAGTAAAGGGTGAGCGCTGGGTCTGAGTGATGGACTAACAGCTGTGTATGTGTCCTCCTCTAAGATGTATGGCAAAGATTGAGCATTCGGAATTGCTGTATATTTACAGCATTTGTCAGACGTCCTTATCCAGATATTGCAAAATTCGGCTGCACCACCGGAAGGGTGGGGGTGGGGGGAGGGGAGTCTAACACTTCCCCCTTTTTTTAGTTTTAGATTGCACAACACTGATCATCACTTCCTTTTCATGAGCTACATTTGAACCAAATGACACAATCTCATTTTCCTCGTAGTTCAATTCTAACGTCGATTTGTCTTTTAATAAGAGAATTTTATCAGGTTACATGTATATTATCATTAGTCAGCTCATTGACTGGCTATTTGGTTATTTTGATATATTATCAGATTAAATAACAGATTTACGTTAGGGTTGCTAGATTCATATGATGGCATTTTGTACTGATTTAAATATGGCTGCCAGTCATCAGTAATGATAGTAATCAGATCATCACTAATCATACTTTATTTAACTAACCTGGAATTGTTTATTTGTAGAATTGTCTTATTCTCCAGTAAAGATGATTTTGTGTTACTTAATGGCACCATCTACAGGTGTGAGAGATTGAGATCACTTTTTCTGGAGCGTGATGTAAGTTATAGTGTACATCAAAACTGTTTGTTTTACAGCCACACACTCTCTGCAGTACAGCTACACTGCACTCACACCAGGACTACATTTCCCAGAGTTCACTGCTGTTGGTCTGGTGGATGGAGAACAGTTTGTGTCCTATGACAGTAACATGAGGAAGATGATCCCAAAGACAGAGTGGATACAGAATATCAGCACTGATAGTCCAGATTACTGGAACAGAGAGACACAGGACATACAGAGTGATCAGGAGAAAGTCCATCAGCTCCTGGTTACAGTAATGAAAGACTTTAATCACACTGAAGGTAAGAATGAAGACATTCAGAGCTTTTACCGTGAAACGTCACTAATAACATGCTTAAATATTGAGCGTGTGTGTGTGCAGGAGTTCACACACTCCAGAGGATGTACAGCTGTGAGCTGGATGATGACGGCACTGTCAGAGGATTCGATCAGTTCGGTTATGATGGAGAGGATTTCATCAGTCTGGATCTGAAAACTGGAACCTGGACTGCAGCTAAACCACAAGCTGAGATCATCAGGAACCAGTGGAATAATGATACTGGTTTTACTGTGGACCAGAAAAACTACCTGGAGAACGAGTGTATCAACTGGTTAAAGAAGTTTGTGTCTTACGGCAGAGAGACTCTGGAGAGGAAAGGTAAAGCATGTGATCTGTTATTGTAACACACACACACACACACACACACACACACACACACACAAACACACACACAGATCTGTTGATGTTTATTAATCTGTATGTGAGAGTTTTACTCTTCAGCTCTACATTTAGCTATAATATACCAAACTGAACTGTCTTTATCAGAACTTAATCCATATCCAAATAATTTTGTTCACAAATATCTCAATCCTGCAATCTGGAGGAAAAATGATTCAGGAAATAGCTGAATAAATCTGACAGAGTTTTAATATTTCTGCCTTTGTGTCTCTCTGCAGTTCGTCCTGAGGCATCAGTGTTCCAGGAGTACTATTTTTCATCAGAGGTGGTGTGTCACGCTACAGGTTTCTTCCCCAAAGCAGTGATGATCTCCTGGAGGAAGGACGGAGAGGATGTGCATGAGGACGTGGAGCTCACAGAGACGTTACCCAACCAGGATGGAAGCTTCCAGAAGAGAAGCATTCTGAAAGTCACTGATGAGGAGCTGGAGGAACACAACTACACCTGTGTGATTCAGCACAGCAGCTTGGAGGAGGAGTTAGTGCTGCCCATGGACATAATCTGGCCTGAAATCACATCTTGTTGTAAAAACTGTTTCCTATCAGACTTTACATTGTACACAGATTGTACACATTGTACACAGAGTGATACAGTTGATGGAAAGTGTATGTGCTGTTTTCACAGGGTTTGAACCTGAAGAATATGGTGAAGTTTTGGATGGAGGACCAGGTGGATTATCACATGGTGGAAAGATTGGTATCATTATTGGTGTAGTTGTGGTTCTTGTTGCCAGTGTTACAGGATTTCTCATCTGGAAGAAGAGCAAAATGTCTGGTGAGAAATTCATCACAAATCTGAAACATTTAAAAAAATCTATGAACAGAATCCATTGTTCCACAGCTTGTCATTCTACAATAAAACGTGTTTAAAATATCAAATGGTAAAAACAGTGGATTGAGCTTTTGAACTCATTTCCTTCTATTCCTGTCTAATCCTGTAAAGCTCTGATGTGGAGGAATGATTTAGATGAGCTGACTGTCTCTTCGCTTTGTTTTTATTTCTTATAGACTTGTTCAAACATGTTCCGCTCAGCTCCAATGCCTGTAAGTGACTTTTGATATCGCTTCATAACTAACACTACTGCACAGATTCTACATTACATTAATGCAGATTTTCTGTCTAAAATAGTCCTGTCTATGAGCGAGTAAGACAGAAATGAACGTTTACTGAAGTCAGTGACGTCTTTGTTTCCTTTCTAGGAGACATATCCTACAAATAGACGAGGAACTGTTACACACGTTTCTGCACACACTTCCATTTCTGATTATAACAAAATGTATTTTTGAAATGCTGAACACTGAATAAATTTTTATCTTTATTTTTGTGTTAATTGTGATTTTTTTTTTACTATAGCCACTTATAAAATTTAGTTACTTGCCCGCTTGTGTCAGGTTTGTGTTTATGAATGTCTCTCAGTTTGGTGCCACTGTGATCCTCATTAGGAGAACTTGGCCCTTCTGCTCGGCTGTGGACGTCGCTCGGCCCTTCTGCTCGGCTGTGGACGTCGCTCGGCCCTTCTGCTCGGCTGTGGACGTCGCTTGGCCCTTCTGCTCGGCTGTGGACGTCGCTTGGCCCTTCTGCTCGGCTGTGGACGACACTCGGCCCTTCTGCTTGGCTGTGGACGTTGGGGTCGTGGTCCCCTCGGATATTGTCATTGATACGGGATTGGCTCTTTGGGAGCCGCGCCTTGAGGGGGGGTTACGGTCAGGAACCAGCCCAGACTTTTGGCCATGTGCGTTTGCTTGTTCTGCGTTCACGTGTCTGCCCCGCCCTTGTCTCTTCCCTCTCACCTCTGCATACCTGTTCCTTATGTGTTTAATAGTCATGTGTATTTAGCCATGCCGCGTTGCCTATGGCAGCACGGTATCCTTGTCGTTATTTGTCACATCTTTTTCATGTCCTTGTCCCTGTTTTGTATTTTTTAAGTTATTAAACCTGTTCATTTTTACGCTATTGTCACGAACGCGGGATAAAAATGGACCCAAATGCAGGACAGCTTAACAAAAACAGGGATTTAATAAATAAAAGACACAAAACAGGACAAGGGCAACAGCAGACATGAAGACAAGAACAGAAGACAATAGGATTCCGCGTTGCATGAGGCAACGCGGCTCAATTAAATAATACAAATAATCAATAAACATGAGGGACAGGTGTGCAGAGGCGGGGCGGAAAAGACAAGGGCGGGGCAGACACGTGAACACGAAACATAAACAAAAGGCACATGGCCAAAATCCAGGCAGAGTCCTGACAGCTATCCTGCATTTGTTTCTGTTTTTATCCCCACATCGCTGACACTTGACATCTTTGTGAATGATCACCCAGTTGTACAGATCAAGCTCCATAGCCCACCGACCTCTAGGTGCTGTGGGCTCAATGTCAAAAATTTCCGCACCTTAAGAAGAGGTTTGAGTTCTGTGACAATTGAAAAAGGGCAGTCTCTGAAGTATTGACGAAAATGCCTTAATGGCCAAATTATTGACACAGTTCTTTGACATAGGTGGACCATTTTTGCTCAGTAGAAGTAAGTACGGGACTAGCGTATGCATATGCATCACCTTAGAGTAATCTAGCCCATCACCAGTGGAAAAGGCAGTCTTTTTCTTGTCATCCAGATCTAGTTCTACTTGCCAACATCCTGAAGACATGTTCATGATAGAAAAGAAAAAAGGTAGTGGGTGTGCATCAGCAATGGTTACCAGTAATGGTAGACATTCTATTCTAACAAGTCCCAGCTGAGGAGCTGCAGAAACACACCTACACCTGTGTGATTCAGCACAGCGGCTTGGAGAAGGAGTTAGTGCTAGAAGTACCAAAAGGTTCTGATCAACTCCACATACAGTAGAAACAATAAATCTGATTTCAGAGAACAGATTTACACTTTCTAATTATTGAAGGAGATTTGATGAAGATTTTCATTGTTTTTAATCTGAACTGATTAACTGAGTCTTCCTCCACCAACTCTTAAAGCGTGACTGTGTGTCTTCCTGCTGAAGTGAGACATGATGTTTACAGTGTCATGTGGAAGAAAAATCATCAATTTTGCCTTCATCAATTGCTTTAAAATAATTGAATTATTGGCCACTGCAGATTCCACTTCTTTGCCTTATAAAAGTCTTGAATTGCTTTTGTAGTATGTCTCAGGTCATTGTCCATCTGCACTGTGAAGTACCAACCGATGGGTTTTGAAGCATTTGACTGAATCTGATCAGATAATACAGCTGCTCAGATTTAAAGTTACATAGAGCCAAGTTGGCCATTCATTCATTCATCTTCTACCGCTTATCCGAACTTCTTGGGTCATGGGGAGCCTGTGCCTATCTCAGGTGTCATCAAGCATTGAGGCAGGATACACCCTGGACGGAGTGCCAACCCACCGCAGGGCACACACACTCTCATTCACTCACGCACTACGTACAATTTTCCAGAGATGGACCGGGGGGAGGAAACCAGAGTACGGAGGAAACCCCCGAGGCACGGGGAGAACATGCAAACTCACACACACAAGGCGGAGGCGGGAATCGAACCCCCAACCCTGGAGGTGTAAGGTAAACGTGCTAACCACTAAGCCACCGTGCCCCCCAGGCCAAGTTGGCTAAGTTGGCCAATATTTATTTATCTATTTATACACATTATTTATTTATTTATACACACCTCTGTGTATTCTTCTTGTAGTAAGAATACATGCATGAGTGACCATGCAGCATTAAGAATGATCGCTACAGATTATACACATGCCATGGTTGACCATTAGGGGGCTCTTATTCTATAAAGTAAACATTGCGTTGATCTGGAGCTGAAGAGGAAATAATCTGTAAACCAAACCAAGCAGTTTAAAGGACAGTAATTCATGAAAAACGTCTTTTTATAAAGCTGAGAAAACACTACCACAGAATCTTATTTTACATATTTGAAGATATTTTTTACCCTGAATGATGTGTGTTGGCCAACTGTTAGGAGCTCTAAATTAGGAAAAACAGTTTCCTCACATTCATTCATTCTACTACCGCTTATCCGAACTACCTCAGGTCACGGGGAGCCTGTGCCTATCTCAGGCGTCATCGGGCATCAAGGCAGGATACACCCTGGACGGAGGTGCCAACCCATCACAGGGCACACACACACACTCTCATTCACTCACGCGATCACACACTACGGACAATTTTCCAGAGATGCCAATCAACCTACCATGCATGTCTTTGGACCGGGGGAGGAAACCGGAGTCCCCGGAGGAAACCCCCGAGGCACGGGGAGAACATGCAAACTCCACACACACAAGGTGGAGGCGGGAATCGAACCCCCAACCCTGGAGGTGTGAGGCGAACGTGCTAACCACTAAGCCACCGTGCCCCCCAGGATTTCTCTATCATTTATTATGTTAGATTTTATTATGTTAGATTTATTATGTGTTATGAACAACGCTGTATTGTGTAGCAGCTGATACACAACATGCATATTGTGAAAATGATATCTTCTGTGTCAAGTTACCATCCTGTTCACATTGAAGGGTCGATTCACTGATTCATGGCTTTGAACAACAACGTCACAGCCAGGAGTCGATTCCTCACATTGTATGAATACATGTAAAATGCAAGATCACTACATTGGAGTGTTTCAGTTAGCGAGGCAACAAGCGGCTCCAGAACAATATTACATGTATTCTGAAATTTAAATGAATTGAACAAATCAGGGGTTGACATACAGATAAAAATAAACTTGTGTGTGCAGGATCACATTACTTCAAATTTAGTGATGGTTGGAAAATGTTTATTTTCCAGATATTTACTGTTGTTTAATGCTTAAGTAGTGTTTTGTTTAAATTCCTCTATGTGTGTTTATAAGCCACAATCGTTGCTGGGTAAAGCAGTTCAAACATGTATTGTCTCTACTGAATCAAAACTGTCTCAAAAGCAAAATAAAACCCACTTCCTCACATCACAGAAACTCTACTGCCACCTATAGGTTCAGTCCTGAATTGTAAAAGACATAAACACATAAATAATGCTGGAGACCTGTATGCACTTCATTTATACTTATTGTATTTGTACTACTTGGAGTCCCATAAATAAGAAGAAAACTTCAGCCTTCTGCAAAAAAAAAAAGCTCTAAAATCTGTTATATTATCCTCCAGAGCAAACGTCTTAATTGATCATTTATAGGAACTCTCTACAAGATATCACCTGATTCTGAATTACATTTATATTTTTACATAAAAATGAGTCACATGACTTTTTGAATGTAAAAAGGTTCCTTTATGAATCAGAATGTACAGGCATACAACATGATATAAAGATTAAAAAAGAATGATGTGCAAACCCAAAATGAACAAGATATGAAAAATATATCATATTGTGAACAGGAGGCATCATGTGATAGGTTTAAGATTTAAAAACATGCTGTTTGGACCAAACTCTTACTATACACTGTTATAAGCTAACAGTTCCTCACTTCTACAGGTGTTTACTGTTGATATTACACACATTTTTACATTTTCGATGTTTGATTGCAAAAAATGCTAATGAGACTAAACAATGTGGAAATTATTGCTGTTGTATTTTTTTTATTTTATATGAATTTTTTATTTTATTTATTTATATATAAAAAAAATTAGGTTAACCCAGTACATCATGAAAACCTTGTGTTTCCTCAAGAGCAGAAAATGCAAGAAAAATATTTATCACTACTTGACTGTTGTTGTCTTTGGTATTTCCTTTCTGCAAACTTATGATGTCTTTATTGTTTTTCTGAATGCTCAACAACATCCATATTATCTCCAGACACATCCCTGAGAAAGAATGCTGAAAATGACTTGACTTAAATATACAATAAAAAATTCATTAAAATAAAGTCTGTATGAAGTGCCTACAGCCGACGTGGACTTCCTCTCCTGTATAGTGACTGGAGTGCACTTGGTCTCCTGTTCTGATGATGGTCTGTTTCCAGTCCTCTGTCTTCTGTTCTGTGTCTGATCTCTCTGTGATTTTTCTATCTATACTGTAGTTGCAGTGCAGCTCTGTGGTTTAGTCCAGTTCTAGCTTGAGTTAAAACTGTTTCTGTTCTTCAGCGGCTCCATCATTTCCACCACGTGTTCTCTGGAGCCTCTGTTCAGCTCGATTACACGAGGAACCACTGTGGACCAGCGATCTGTAACACACACACACACACACACACACACACACGAGTACAGTTAATTAATAGTGTGTGTTTTGTAAAAAAAAATCTGAGGTTTATTCTTTCTGCTCGATTAAACAGAGGCTCCAGTAGAAGGTACTTGTGGCTCAAATAGTGACCTGAAGCAAATTACTTCAGTTAAAACATGATCATATAGAAAGTGGAGCCGTTTTTGATTTATTTAGGTACTTTATTTATAGGAAAAAAATCCCAAAGGTTTAAATGTTTTAATGATGGTGCTGAATGTGCCCCTAAGATCAAATCTGGTGTCTTAGAGCTCTTTGGACCTGGTTCATAGTTTTGCTGACATTAATACATCAGTATATATTGTTATGGCGGAGCTTGTACCATCGCCTTTAAAAGATAAATTAGCGCTCCTCCTGCTACTGCCACAGCGGTGCTGAATGGACAGCGCCATTTCAGCACCACGTATGTTTTGGATAGCTGACGACCGGCAGGCCGCCTGGAAGTCACCTCCTGCTGCCAAGCCTCCTTGGTCCCGCCTCACGGCCAGCGCCGCTGTCCTCTAAGCTGAAACTTTGACTAAATACTCTTTTTTTTCTCAGTTCTTTTGTTTCTTTTGGAGATGAATCTGGCCTGTGTTTGGGCTTTTAAATGAAGCTAGCTGGCTAACTGATCAAGCATTTCTCCTTGGTTCACTGAAGTTAATGATAATCTGTTCTCTGTTCTTGACCTTAAACTGATCCTGTACTGTCTGTGTTCTGCCTTGCAGCCTTTTCTACAATATCAAAACACAAAATATAATAAAATAAATCATATACGAAATATCATTTAAATATCATCATATCACGAAATAAAATAAATCATACAAAAATATCATTTCAGAAATTCCTGTTTGAAATAGACCAGAAAAATGATCAAAAATGTTTTGGTGACTCATAATTAGCTACATAACTGTTCTGATTGTACAGTTCACAGTTCAGGAGTATTTGTTACCTTGTTACAGGTACAGTTTGCATATCGTCCAAACCGCTCCACGGACGATGCCATTGCCACGGCCCTTCAATAAAGACACGTACGTACGAATGCTGTTCATAGACTTTAGTTTAGCATTCAATACCATCATCCCCCAGCACCTGATTGGGAAGCTGAGCCTGCTGGGACTGAACACCTCCCTCTACAAATGGATCTTGGACTTCCTGACTGGGAGACCTCAGTCAGTCCAGATTGGGAACAGCATCTCCAGCACCAGCATACTGAACACTGGACAGAGTTCCCACTCTTTTTCAGAGATCATTTTCCAGGACTTTTCCAGGACAGTTCAAATTTAGCAAAAAAAGACAAGGATCACAGATTCACGGCCTAAATATGTTCTTCTTTTCAGAAGTCTTAAAAACAGCGTACATTTTATGGCTATTACTTAACTATACTTTTAAAGACAATTTGTCATGTGAATGAAATTTCAACATTTATAAAATAATAAGGCAGCACATATTAATACCCTTTCCTTTCTCAGGCCAATGCCGTCATGCATGCTTTAGTTTGCTGTGCATTCCCCTTGCACATGATATTCAGATTAACAAGGTTAATATAATCTGCTTCCCGTCACCATTTGCTGAAAACATTCGAGCACTTAAACCATTCCTAGCACCTGAAACCACCAACACATGACAGCATCATCCGTCACAGCGAGATTAAACAGCATAACAAAAACCTGACAAAACTCAGCGTCCCTGAACAGAGCGCTTTCTGTTACTAACGTTAATTGTTTCGACCAGTTGTAAACTGTTCTTTAAATGATCAAGAACATTTAAAAATAATAATTTTCCAGGACAACAAGATTTTTTCCAGGACAATTTATGTTTTCTCTCATTTTCCATGTGTTTTCCAGGACTGGAACATTGGTCATTAATTTTCCAGGATTTCCAGGTTTTCCAGGACGTGTGGGAACCCTGCTGGAGCCCCTCAGGGCTGCATGCTCAGTCCACTGCTGTTCACTCTGCTGACTCACGACTGTGCAGCAACAAGAATGATGAGTCAGCATAAAGAGAGTGCAACATCTAACTGCCTTGTGTAGAGCCAACAACCTGTCTCTAAATGTTGAGAAAACTGAAGAGATAGTTGTTGACTTCTGGAGAGCACAGAATGACCACTCTCCACTGAACATCGACGGATCATCTTCAGGAGCACCAAATTTCTTGGTGTTCATCTAGTGGAGAACTTCACCTGGTCACTCAACACCAGCTCCATCACCAAGAAAGCCCAGCAGCATCTCTACTACTTATGAAGGCTGAGAAAGGCACATCTCCCTCCCCACCCTGACCATGTTCTACAGAAGGACCATTGAGAGCATTCTGAGCAGCTGCATCACTGTCTGGTTTTGCGGATAGTGAGGACCGCTGAGAAAATCATTGGAGTCTCCTTCCCTCCATCAGGGACATTTACACCACACGCTGCATCCACAAAATCAACAGCATTGTGGATGAACCCACACACCCCTCACCCAACTGCCGTCTGGAAAAAGGTACAGAAGCATTCGGGCCCTCACGACTAGACTGTGTAGCAGTTTCTTTCCACAAGCCACCAGACTCCTTAATAAATGAACTGTACTAAGCACAACACACACACACACACACACATCAACTGTACATATATTAAATACACACACTTCCTATATATATCCATCGATCTGGTTAAATTCTGTTTTTTGCACACTTTTTTGCTATTTGCACATGCTGTCTGACATTTCAGTCGTTTGCTGTTTTGCACAATCCTTCACAATAACTCATCTTCTGTCTATTCTCTCTTGTATAATGTGTTTGTGTATTGTCTTGTAATATTTTGTTTGCACTGTCTTTTGTCCTGCACTGTCTCGTCTGTCTTGTTTGTCCTGTCCTGCACTGTTTGCTCCAGGTTGCACAGATGCACTTTATGTGGCTAGGACTAACTTACAAGTCCTTAGCTCTGTCTCTGTTTTATGTAGCACCTTGATCCTGGAGAAACGTCTTATTTCACTGTGTACTCCAACAGCTATATATAATTGAAATGACAATAAAAGCTTCTTAACGACTATTTCTGATCATTCTATTCCACCAATATTGAATGTGAAGTTTTCCCAAAAACATGGTCTTGTGTTTCTGGGCTTTGTGGAGTGGAATGTATCTGTGCTGGGTTTTGAATGAAAATGCCCCAGATTAACTGAGATGTGGGAGGAGCCGGTAACTGAATCAACAGAATCAATTGCCTTAGAAAACGTGTGTGTGTGTGTGTGTGTGTGTGTGTGTGTGTGTGTGTGTGTGTAAGAGAGAGCGAGAGAGCAAGCCCTACCTCGTCGCAGTCGTCTTGTGTTGCCATGTGTGTGTTCATTTTGCTCTTTGAGTCCTGGATCCTCATTAATGATTCCCAGATTGTGGTTCCAGTCTGACCATTTCACCTCATCCACTCTGGAGGAAATCAAATAAACCCTCACTGGATTTTCTAACTTTATGAGGACAATTCATTAACATGATGATGACTGTGGCTAATTAACGCTCTGCTTTTACCACATTTGTAAATACAAGCTAAATATTTACTTGTGAGGACAATGTGAATATAACTGTCTACATAACTGTAGGAGGACCTTCAGTCATGTTTGGGACGCACCTGAAGCACCAGCGTTTATCAGGCGTCCCGTCCCAGTTCTTGCCCACTGTTACCATTTCACCCACACGGAACTTTTTGCGCAGACACACAGGTAAAGAGCGCTCGATGTCTAGGATCGTTGTGGCCCACTGAGGATCACACAGACAGTTCAGTGTGATCAGCGAAAGTTTTCATCAAGTCAACCTCTTTAAAACATAATAAAGTGTTCAGCAAATTTGGACAGAAAATGCTGATCATTAACATCGGTCAGTAATGTTTCCAGATTCTCCTGGTGTGTCATTGTGTAGCTCACGCCAAGTTCACCTGCAGCTTCCAGATCTTCTTGCTCTGTTTGGACACCTTAGTGACGGTCTGACCCATCAGAGCGATCAGCATGTTGAGCAGGAGCACAAAGGACAGCACAATGTAAGTGACAGCAAGGATGAGGCAGACAGCTGGGTATTGCATCCCCTGGAGCATTTCTTCCAGGTTTCCCAGCCCGATGGTCAGTTTGAACAGGTCCAGCAGAAAGGTGCTGAAAGCTACTGTGTCTCTGCAGTATGACTTTACTGTGATGTCCCAGGTAGTGTCTGTGGTGTTGGGGGGACACGGATTGAGCAGAGACACCAGAGCTAACGGAGAAGAGAACAGTCAAGAAAACGAGAGTTAGTGTTGTCTGTGCTAAATAACTGTATTATTTATAATGTGCATCATTGTTATCCTTACCTGAGGCGTAGCCGATCATGAAGAGGACGTAGACCAACAAGAAGCGAAACAGATCTTTAAACAGAATCTACACCATATAATAAAACAGTGAGGGAGCAGAACATCATGCATTAATAATACATAAAGCAACAAATAATAACAAGCAGAGATTTTAATGGATTAAGGTAAATGGTCCAAAAGTCTGTTTCCTTCAACTTTGACCAAAATAAACCTGCAAAACGCTTTTTACTGTACAATTTATGCTCCAACACGATTGTTTTTGTGTGCACAAACATGAAGAACTCCCTCTAGTGGCCACTTTGAGTGAGCTCACATCAGACAGAAGTAGGTTCCTTCCCAAAGCTTCCGTTCAACATATGTGACGATAATACAGTGTTAATCCTGACAAACGATTGTAATTAAAAGAAATTAAAAGATCATCAATAATCCACTTTGGTCCACACAAAATACACAGATATCACCAGATTTCAGCAATTATGACTCCTGACAAACTGTTATCTGACCTGAATTGGATTTGCAGATGATCTTTTGTGTTTTGGAGAACTCAAGGAACCAGTTTGAACCAGATTGTTGTTTGTAGGATTCAAGGCTCATAAGATATTGAGCAGAAAGTGAAACTCTGAGCCTTAGCACCATCATTGGAGCTGACTGGGGCTACTGACCTGACCTACTGACCTGCTTTTATGTCTTTTATGACTTACAGTTAGGTTTCTATTTTCATTTATCCTAACAATTACACTGGAGTTCCAGTTGCTGGGTTGACTGGATTTTAACCTGGATTTAGTTACCCTATCCAAACCACCAGGGGGCATCTTCACCTTAATTTTAACCACTTCACTTCATGTGACTCCTGCACTGTGTTTATTTTGGATAGGTATCTTCAGTCTTGTCCTGTCCTTTTTTTGCCTTTAAATCTTTTTTATCTTGATGTTTTTTTCTGATAGCTGGACATTTGATCCTGCTGTGTTTTGAACAGTGTTTGGTGTGGAAGTTGTTTGTTACAGAAACACTGTATTAACCCACTGCTGACGTGATCAGTGGATATTAATATCAAGATTAGTACATCATTTCATTATGGCATTGAACTAAGATTAAAGAAAATAACTTGTGATAGTAAAAAAACAGTAAAATATTCCAACAAAACATTGTATAACTTCATTGTTATAAAATATGACCTAATTCATATGATTTAAGTAATTTACCTATTAAATTCTTATTATTCATTCATTCATTCATTCATTCATTCATTTTCTACCGCTTATCCGAACTACTTCGGCCAGGTCTCAGATCTCAGGTGTCATCGGGCATCAAGGCAGGATACACCCTGGACGGAGTGCCAACCCATCGCAGGGTACACACACACTCTCATTCACTCACACACTCTGGACAATTTTCCAGAGATGCCATTCAACCTACCATGCATGTCTTTGGACCGGTGGAGGAAACCGGAGTACCCGGAGGAAACCCCCGAGGCACCTTCGAGGGTGGGGGTTGGGGGGGTGAGGCGAACGTGCTAACCACTAAGCCACCGTGCCCCCCATAATTGTTATTAAATATATAAAATTTATATAGCTTATTATGTGAATGATTAACAATACTGTGTGTGCGTGTACCTTCTGGATCATGATGCTGTATGTGCCAGTGAGTTTGAAGCCTCTGGTGAAATAGAGTGTGTTCATCCATCCTAAGACCAGCGCACACACCATCACCATCACGTAGTGCTGCACTCCAGCCAGATACAGAGCCACCGTCACCAACACCAGCACTGAGTACAGAAAACTACCCACAAACACACACATGTCATAAAGTGTGTGTATATGTATCTCTCTCTCTCTATCGGATGTGTGTGTGTGTTTGTGTCTTACTAGAGGAGTTGAAAGGATCCATCAATAAACAAAGAGCTGACTGCTGGACATTTCTTCAGAAACAGGTCCTTTATCTGAAAGAGAGAAAGAAATTCCAGCAGCAGTAAAACAAAAGTAATAAAACACTAGAGGAGTTTAAGGATGGAATTTGCCAAAAAATGCTATCGTATAATCCCGTTCAATCTAAATCAGTCAGGGCATGTGTCTTGTGTTAACGTCTATAGGTTTGTATGGGAACATCAGGACTAGTGTAGCTCCTTCCACTGTAGAGAAATCATCATGGGTTTGGGGATGGCTTTCTTTCTGAGTCTGGCTTTTCTCTAGGTTTCCTCCTCATATGGACTTGGGGAGTTTATTCTTGCCACCGTCACCTCTGACCTGGTCTTTATGGAGAAACTAAAGACTACATCCTGGAGTAGAACTACACTGAATTGAGTTTGAGTTTAGCAATTGTGTGGTGTGATGAACTGAATGTTTGATATCCTTTAAAGCTTATTCACTTGTGAGAGTATATATATTGTGTGTGTGTGTGTGTGTGTGTGTGAGAGAGAGAGAGAAAGAGACTCACGTTACTTATGAAGAAAAACAGTCCAGAGCCGACAGTGATCAGTTCTCCTGCCAGACGCAGTTTATCTCCTGTCGTTACGTATGGATACGGAGGCTGAGGAGGGATTTCAACCATTAACACAAACACTGTGTGTGTGCATGTTTGTGTGTGTGTGTGTGTGTGTGTGTTTTTGGTGCTCACCGTGCTTCCTGAAGGACGGTAGTAGGCGACGAGTGTGAAGGCGATCATGGTGATGAGGTACGACACCACACTGATGTAAAACGTCATGGAGGCAAATTTCTGCCATTTTGCCCTCAGCAGCTCATTAATTGGCTCCACAGCCAACATCTCATGACGGTTCTGCATAAGCAATATCATTACACGTGAACATGAGTAGAAATTCCTTGCTTTGTCCCTGTGCCTTAAAAAGACGTCAGTTTATTAAATGTTTTGTCTTGATTTTTATTTGTTTTCTGTTTGTTTGTTTGTTTAAAAACATTTCAGAATTCTCATATTATGAATTTTCGACAAAATGATTTTCTCTGATTCAAAAAAATGTTCTTTTCACCAAATCTGTCAAGGCTTCATTTTTTTTTGCCCCTCTTCTGGGTGCTGCCCATGTTTGGGGTTGACCACAGCACACCATCCTGATCCACACATTTGAATATTGGCACAAGTTTTCACACTGACGGAATCCTTACACAACTCTCCCCAGTTTATCTGAGCTGAGACCAACACTGGGAGTCAATCTGCAGCAGTGAGAGCAGAGAAGCCTCACCACTAGTCCTCCAGGGACACACTGTCTGTACTTAATAACCCTTAGGTTTTCACTTCTCATTAGTTTTTTTAAACCATCCCCTCGTTTACTGAGTACAGACTTGTGAATGATGAGAATAAATCTTAAAAGTGTCCTCTGTCTCAAGTCTCAGCTCTCTATTGTCTTCATAAAGGAGCTATAAATATAAAACCCAACTGAAATAAACAGCTGGATTTCTGTTTCTTTAAGGTCTTGAGTTTTACATTTTTTTCACTCCTGTGTATTTGTGTTTCTCATCAGTTACCTCGATCCTGCTGTTATAGACGAGGATCTCCAGCACAGAGACGTCCTCGCCGCAGGTGTCCAGATAAGACAGGTCATAGAGAGACGAGTAAACGGGTCCATACGCCCAGTCCTTAAACTTCCTGCACAGGTGACGCACCTCATCATCTTTTATTTCTCTCCGAATGATGTGCTGAAAAACCTGCAATAGAGAAACATCACACTCAAATTAAAGCATTTAGAGCATCTAATCTTCTCCTCTATGACTGTATATATACTGTACTATACTGTACTCTAACCCACTGACTATACTGCTATCAGTCATCTTTTATATAGCTAAGACACTATACACCAGTAATTATAGCAAATATTAGACTGCAAAACATTTAAACTATGACTGAGTCAGCAATTATGTTTTAAAGCAATCCATCAGTGTATTTATGAGCACAGTTTTAAATCTCTATGTTGCTACAGGTGATACAACTACGAGGTCTCACCCCGATCTTGCCGAGTTTGGCGGCCATCATGAGCGGTGACATGCCGTCATTGTTGAGCACCTGCTCCAGGTTGCTTTCTGGGTAAAGCTTTGCGCTCTTGATAAGCAGCAGGTCGTACATCTTAGTGACGAAACGTGTGTTTTCACGTGTGTTGTCTGCCACGCGCACAAGCGCATGCAGGACCGTGTTGCCACGTGAGTCCTGACGTCGCAGATCTGCTTTCTTGTGGCTGTTCTCGATCAGATATTGTACCATGGCAGGCTGGTTAGTGCAGCTGGCCAATGAGAGAGGGAGCTCACCTGGATAATCACACACAAACACACACACACACACAGTAGTATAAAACACAGCAGTCATACATAAATTCAGTGATGAAGAATTGAAGTTACTGATGCAGTGAACTTTTTATTAAGACAGCCATTTAAAATAAACATTTTTAAGTGGGTGATAAAATCCAAAAGCTGGAGTTAAAATAAAATAAACCTTTCCTGTCTTTGAAGCTTATTCCAGATCTGAGATTCACACTGCTTTATTGTCAGTAAAAATAAAAGGTTGTACTAGCACACTTCTACCAGCAGGAGGCGAACACATTGAGCCTCTAAACAGACGCACCTTTCACATGCTGAGCTGGATTTATTTAGGACATGAAGTCACACTGCTCCTGAAAGACTGAACTGTCCTCCTGCCGTAAGGGTGGAGCAGCTAAAATAAGCTAAGATTCAAGGCCAATAAGTGACCTAATAACATGCTTCACCAATTTGTCCTCAGTCACTTAAAGGTCTTTCTGTAGCTCTCTGGTACTGCACATTTTACTGTTCAGTTCATTAACACATTCCTGTTAAGTAGCTTGAAATATTTCCCCAGAATCCCTGAATTAAAGCACTTTTTGGGTTCTGATCACTGTCCTGATGTCTAACTCCTCTCGTTCATCAACTTCATGTTTTTTTCCACTTTATTCACTTTTCCTCAATAACAATACTGATGTACACAGAGAAGTGAAGATGGAGGTTTACCAAAGTAAAAATATCCCCCCTCTTCTCGGGGCTGGAAGAATCGTCCTCGAGCCTGAGCATGAACATCTGCTTCTTTCTCCACCAGAAGCTCAGTGTAGTGTTTACAGCGTCGCTCGATGGCAATGTGCAGTGCCGTCTGACCTGCAGCACACACACACACAGGGTAAATAAACACCACCAAACAGCAACACTGAAAGAAAACCAAATAAATGACTACGACATCTTTACAGCTAATGAAGAGGTAATACTGAATGACATAAACAGGAAATGACATCAGTGATCTAGACACATTTTGTGATTAATTACCAAAGTGAAGCAGACTAACTCTGCTGCATATACACTATATAACAGCTGTCATTTAAAAATGAAAAGATTTCCAATGCATTGTGGGTAAGTTGTATTTCCTTACAGTGATGACCATGTAACAAACTTCACTTGAGTGAATACCATGTCAGAAAACTGAGCTGTTACTATAGAAACAAGGAGTGCATTAATATAACCCTGTGAGTTTACAGCTGTACTTCTCTCCTGACCACACCTTCTGACCAATCAGGATTCAGCAGCACTGTGGTGTCACCAGAAATATGAAATCGTGGACTGGTGTACACTGCCATATATACACATACACCCTCTAAACCTGAATGAATGGACCTGAATCTCAGGAAGAGAAGTGACATCATCAGACTGGGTGTGTCACTGGGAAACTGGGGTTTGAGCTGGATCAGTGCACCATGAAACACACAGACGTGTGTGTGCTGTTAAGATTAGTGCAGGGTGGAGACTAACGACAACAGCAGCTCTTTCACAAACCCACAAACCACACACACACACACACAAAGACACACAATCACACACACACACAAACATATTCAAGGAATAAAATGCCAGCGTGGCGTTTGTAGGTGAACGCCTTTAAATTCCCACAGAATTGCCTGCATTCGCCTTAAACACTACGCTGCTGCTGGATTCTGAATCCTGATTGGTCGAAAAAGGTGTTGATTAATTCTCTATAACTGAAGCTCTGACAGCAGTGCAGCCACAACTCACAGGTTTATATTACTGCACTCTGGGTGTAATCAGTGATGAGGTGAAGAGTTCTGTTAAAAGCCGTGGGTGTGGCTTTTGCAGCTGTCAGTCTCAGTGACGGGGGTGTGGCTTCTGCACCCAGTACATTCTGCTACTTGGAGATTTCAAATGTATGTTCTTTTTACCTAGTATTGTTACATTAATTTTGGCTGATGATATGTCACCGGTTCCGTGTGCTCTCTCCTTACCCCGGTAGTAGAGGTCTCTGAAGGGCGTGTTGACGAACTCGTGCAGGTTCCCCGTCTGCTCAGCGATGTCCAACAACAGCGGGATGGTGTTGTTCCTCCCACCGTATAAATTCAGCAGAGCTTTCAGAAGACACGTTTTCCCTGTGGACGGCTCTACACAGAAACATACGCAGTCAGATAACGTGTACATGTTACTCGGCAGATCATTTTAATTCTTCTTTCTCTCGCTTATTAAATGTTCTGTAATGACTAAATGTTCTGTAAGAGACTTATCCCACAGGTACATTCTGCAGACAGGAAGTTCACTGGTTCCACAGAGAACTTGAAAGTAAATTCTCACAGGAGCTTGAAGAACGCCGATACACATTTCCAGCTGTGATGATGTCTCTTTTTTTAGATGTTTATTTTATAGACGTCTTTGAAGAGCCACATAAAATTTTCCCCAATTTGTATCATTTCCAAATCATTTAGAATGCCATTAAATCAGATTACATCATCAATCGGCACGATCCAACAAGCATCTTGTGCAGAAAAACAAACACTGTTTAAATTCAAGGGGGTGACAACCTCTGGTCTAAAAGGTCAGACTGGAGCCTCCACTGTTTACTCTTCCAGGGCAGGATGAAATGCCAGAACATGAGTGTGAGACAATTCAGAGCAGAGAAACACTTAGTTGTGACTTTTCACTCCACTTTGATAAGTTCCCACAATCCTTTGAGGCAGGACATGCTCAGTCATAACAGATTACAGACTGACACAGGGGTGAAAGGACAGAGATAAGACAAAATGATATTTCCTGCTAGATGGAATACTGCAGCTTGTGTCTGTTCTGTTAAACATGCGAAAAAGTTCAGAAAGTCAGACGTGCTGATGCCAAAGATAATGATATTTATAAATAACTATTTGTGCTTCCCATGTAAGCTTTAAGACCACAAACACACTGCCTACTGTCTGAGTCCTGTGTTCATATCTTTACACTTCCTGTCTCATCAGTATACTTCCTGCTTCCTGTTTCTGTCCTGTTCTAGCTCTTGTCCAGACCAAACACCTTCAATCATCTCAGTACTGTATGTAAACTAATGAGCCATATTTAGCTTTTTTTCTGCTCACTCTCCCCATGGGTCACTTTGTAGGTGTATTAACATTAAGTCTGTGCTTCACCTTTGAACTCCTCGTCCGTTAGTCTCTTGTTGTGACTCTGCAGGAACTCCAGCAGTCCGTCAAGAGCATCCGGATCTGCCCGAGATACAGCATCGAACAGCAGCGTGCGATTAAACAACTTCAGAACCCTCGGAGTATCCGAGCCGAGCTCATCACAGGGCACCACATTGTCTGTGTTCCTGTGAGAGAATGACACAATGTGAGCAATCTGGTTAATATTCATTTTCAGTTGTGGAACTTTAGAAACAAACAATTAGTACTTCCCAAATCTAGTGTCCTGAAACTAAAGGCTTCCTCGTTTATGATTTACGGTAGATTTCACTCCCTTCAGGATTTTGCTGCAGCTTTTATTTTAATTTATGATGCAACTTGCTCAGTTTTTTTTTGAGCACTGAAACTGCTTAAATCTAAAATCGCAAGCCTTGGGTTATCCTTTAAACTCCCGCAAGTGAAGAGACAAATCTCTCCGCAGAATATTGTGTAATTACTTTCATTTCTGTGATCGCAAAAATCCCAAAATCTGAGATTTATGTTTTATATCTAGATACTAGCAGACGATGCACAAAAGTCATCTTATAATCCTAAACAGATGCTCGTCACTAACTGAGCAGCTTCTTCAATAAACCTGTGTATGAGGAGGAAAAACTCCCAGCCAAACTGTATAAACATTCCCTCAAGAGGTAGCAAGGAAACAACAACACGGGCCGCACCTATAATATAAATACAGCAGTGTAGCTGCAGACATCCTAAACAGCAGCGTATTCACTATTTACTCTTTTAAACAGTGTAACTCCAGCCCTGCTGCTGGAGATCTAGCACCTCTACACACCACCAGATGCATCATACTGGTATCTTTATTGCCTCCAAATATGTTTCATCTGTGAGAAGACTGCTTAGCTACAAAAATCTCGATCATACAGTGTAATTTTAGCTGTTTGTCTTCTGAGGGTTAAGAGAAGAAACAGATCTGATTTACAACTCCAGCTGAGTGAGAATACAGATTATCCACTACACCATAATGCCCTGTTCACTCTAACTGCACATCACACTGCATCATCGTACATCTGTCTGGAATCCTTTTTCCTCCTCACCCCCGAGCAAGCTTCTTCCTGCGCCATTTTGGATTATTGGCAGCGCGATATGTGCCGTAGTCGAACAGCGAGTCCATAGGGGCCTGTTTGGGGCCTGTGTTCCCCGGGGCCTCATAAATGGTGGATTCAAGCAGGTCCATGGGGTTTGTGATGCCCTTCTTGAAGGCTCCCTGGAACTTGTTGCGAAGATTGGGCTTGGTCTCTGTCCGTGTGGCAGCAGGAACAATGTTCTCCTCTGCATCCAGGAGGCCGGCCACCGACGAGAGAGGGAACACTGCTTCCTTGTCCCCTGAAGCATCCTGACTGAGGGAAGTGTTACTGCTAGAAACCGGGTCCGTCTCAGCTCTGACCAGGCGACAGCGTTTTAATAATGTGGTGGAAACCTAGACGCGATTTGAAAAGAAAAATGACAACAAAATAAGCATTATTATATAATGCTGCTGAAAAAGTGTAAACCTCTACACAGCTCCAAAGCAATATAAACACATAGACACGAAAGTAGAGACATAAGAGTTGAGAGCAGAAGGACTGAAGTACAGTGAGTTATTATGAAACAGGGTTATAAAAGGAGAAGAAATTTCCAGATAATGAAGTAATTCCATTGGATTCCATTGAAAAAGAGAAAAAGGAAGTAAAAGTTCATTCTTAATGGTTCCTTGAAAACGTCCCCACAGTGGAAACTTGCCTCATGTTCTCTGTGTTCCCAGGTTTGTTAGCTCACCCAGTTTTACAGTTGTCCTATTCCCTAACTTTCCTGTCTAACAAGTGTTCTGTGTTTCTGATTACCCAGTTATCCGATTTTGCACGTTTAACTGTTTTCTTACTGCTTTGTTTTCCACTTCCCATGTTTTCCAGTTGTCTTAGTTCCTTGTACCACAGTTTCCCTTCTGCTCCAGCTTTCTTACTTGTTTCCCAAGAATAAAATATTATGGTTTCTTGTTTCATACTTACTTTATCTTTCTAACAGGCCACAAAATGATGGAATAACTTTAAAGCAGAGTTCAAGCTTCACAGAAGAGTAAATGTAAAATAAATCAAGATCTTTACCTTTCACTGTCCTTGTGACCTGAGAACATACTGAAAAGACCACTCAGGTTTCTGAATACAGTACTAAAGAATATAGCTGCAAGCAGCGATGACGGGCCTTCGCACGTTTGTTTATCGCTATACGGTGCCTTCCAGAAAACAATGCACGGTGGGCAAGTGCATCAAGTGGGTAAATATCAGTGGACTATTTTATGTTGTTACTGACCCATTTGGGGACTGTAGGTAAATGAAACCCCACATTTTAGACAAATGGGGGCGCTAGTGAGCCACTTAAGAGACACACCTTTGTCTGACCTTTTTGTCCACACTTAACAGCCGACAAATGTGATGTATGTGTCAAATTTCAAGTTAATCAAAGCACACCAAAAGCCTTAAATATGCCTGAAAAAGAAAGCAAAGTTTGACGCTTTGCCATGTGAACAGCGTTCAAGATAGCAAAAATCCCTACGCAATTTATCATCTACAACGTCTAAGCATCATGTTGACCACTTTTGGTTCAATCGCATGAATCCTCTAGGAGGAGTATTTAAAAGTCCATTGCATGCAACTGTGAAAAAATCCACCTTTGTGACTGACACACTTCCTGGTGCCTGTTGGTGGCGCTATGTCCGAGATTCACAATAGACACATCGATGCGATCGGAATCCTTGGCCGAACATACACACCGCGTGTCATCCCAATAAGACATTTTTTGCTTTAGATATTAGACATTTCCTGTTTCTCTGAATTCGCCATAACTTAGTCGCCTCGCCATGGCAGCACCGTTCGAGATATCAAAAATCCCTTCGCAATTTAGCAAGTGCAATGTCTTGGCATCATGTTCACCACTTTTGGTGTCAATCGCATGAATTCCCTAGGAGGAGTATTTAAAAGTTCACCGCATGCACTTATAAAACAATCCAAAATGGCCGACTTCCTGTTGGGCGGAGCTCATAGTTTAGAGCGCGAAAGTTGTTCGGGTCGATGAGATCTATATGCGTACCAACTCTCGTACATGTGCGTACATAATTGCCCGATCTGTGCACCAATGTTTGTTTTTGCATTACAGGGGGCGCTACAGAGCCCCCCTGCCACGCCCGTATTCCAACCTTTGTCCAATCCTAGTGTCGCGCGACTCTGACGTGTGTGCCAAATTTCAAGAGTTTTCGAGCATGTTAAGGGACCCCAATTGGCCAATGTGTGGGAAAAAAAAAAAAAAAAAAAAAAAAAAAAAAAAAAAAAAAAAAAAAATAATACTCCCGAGGAAAAACAATAGGGCTTCGCACCATTCGGTGCTCAGGCCCTAAATATAGCTGCAAGCAGCGATGACGGGCCTTCGCACATTTGTTCATCGCTATACGGTGCCTTCCAGAAAACAATGCACGGTGGGCAAGTGCATCAAGTGGGTAAATATCAGTGGACTATTTTATGTTGTTACTGACCCATTTGGGGACTGTAGGTAAATGAAACCCCACATTATAGAGAAATGGGGGCGCTAGTGAGCCACTTAAGAGACACACCTTTGTCTGACCTTTTTGTCCACACTTAACAGCCGACAAATGTGATGTATGTGTCAAATTTCAAGTTAATACAAGCACGCCAAAAGCCTTAAATATGCCTGAAATAAAAGTAAACTTTGACACGATGCCATGGCAACAGTGTTTGAGATATCAAAAATCCGTTCGCAATTTCGCATCTGCAATATCTCTGCGTCATGGTGGCCAAGTCTGGTCTCAATTGCATGAATCCCCTAGGAGGAGTATTTAAAAGTTTACCGCATGAAGCTGACAAAAAATCCACCTTTGTGACTGACACACTTCCTGGGGCCTGTTGGTGGCGCTATACCCGGGACTCACAATAAGCACATCGATGCGATCGGAATCCTTGGCCGAACATACACACCGCGTGTCATCACAATAAGACATTTTTTGCTTTAGATATTAGACACTTTCTGTTTCTCTGAATTCGCCATAACTTTGTCGCCTCGCCATGGCAGCACCGTTCGAGATATCAAAAATCCCTTCGCAATTTAGCAAGTGCAATGTCTTGGCATCATGTTCACCACTTTTGGTGTCAATCGCATGAATTCCCTAGGAGGAGTATTTAAAAGTTCACCACATGCAACTGTTGTGACTGACACACTTCCTGGCGCCTGTTGGTGGCGCTATGTCCGAGATTCACAATAGGCACATCGATGCGATCGGAATCCTTGGCCGAACATACACACCGCGTGTCATCCCAATAAGACATTTTTTGCTTTAGATATTAGACACTTTCTGTTTCTCTGAATTCGCCATAATTTTGTCGCCTCGCCATGGCAGCACCGTTCGAGATATCGAAACTCACTTCGCAATTTAGCAAGTGCAATGTCTCGGCATCATGTTCACCACTTTTGGTGTCAATCGCATGAATCCTCTAGGAGGAGTATTTAAAAGTTCATTGCATGCAACTGTGAAAAAATCCACCTTTGTGACTGACACACTTCCTGGGGCCTGTTGGTGGCGCTATACCCGGGACTCACAATAAGCACATCGATGCGATCGGAATCCTTGGCCGAACATACACACCGCGTGTCATCACAATAAGACATTTTTTGCTTTAGATATTAGACACTTTCTGTTTCTCTGAATTCGCCATAACTTTGTCGCCTCGCCATGGCAGCACCGTTCGAGATATCAAAAATCCCTTCGCAATTTAGCAAGTGCAATGTCTTGGCATCATGTTCACCACTTTTGGTGTCAATCGCATGAATTCCCTAGGAGGAGTATTTAAAAGTTCACCACATGCAACTGTTGTGACTGACACACTTCCTGGCGCCTGTTGGTGGCGCTATGTCCGAGATTCACAATAGGCACATCGATGCGATCGGAATCCTTGGCCGAACATACACACCGCGTGTCATCCCAATAAGACATTTTTTGCTTTAGATATTAGACACTTCCTGTTTCTCTGAATTCGCCATAACTTTGTCGCCTCGCCATGGCAGCACCGTTCGAGATATCAAAAATCCCTTCGCAATTTAGCAAGTGCAATGTCTTGGCATCATGTTCACAACGTTTGATGTCAATCGCATGAATTCCCTAGGAGGAGTATTTAAAAGTTCACCGCATGCACTTATAAAACAATCCAAAATGGCCGACTTCCTGTTGGGCGGAGCTCATAGTTTAGAGCGCGAAAGTTGTTCGGGTCGATGAGATCTATATGCGTACCAACTCTCGTACATGTGCGTACATAATTGCCCGATCTGTGCACCAATGTTTGTTTTTGCATTACAGGGGGCGCTACAGAGCCCCCCTGCCACGCCCGTATTCCAACCTTTGTCCAATCCTAGTGTCGCGCGACTCTGACGTGTGTGCCAAATTTCAAGAGTTTTCGAGCATGTTAAGGGACCCCAATTGGCCAATGTGTGGGAAAAAAAAAAAAAAAAAAAAAAAAAAATAAAAAAAAAAATAATACTCCCGAGGAAAAACAATAGGGCTTCGCACCATTCGGTGGTCAGGCCCTAATTATGTTATAAACTTCAACAGGACTCCTAAAAGATATCCCTGTTTCTGATGGAAAACACACACACACACACACACTGTTCCTTACCTCATTCATCCCTCAGGTAGTGTGTTCCTGCCAAATTCCTCGTCAGTTGGTTCTGCTACAGGGAGGAGGCCTCCTGCTTGGTCAGAGATTTGGACTAAACTGAAAAAAAACAACAACAGTAAATGTCAACCAGTTAAAAGCTGCCTGAACCTTTTTTGTTGCATGAACACACCATGTTCCCTCTGAAAGGACAGAAAATGAGGAAATGTTTTGGGCCAGGTGTCTGATTCCATTCACAGAGATGAACGGCTGCCTTCCTTATTTTACATGCGGTCACATGTGATTGGTCAGAAGGTTTTGATTAATGTGCTATAGCAGAAGCTCTAACAGTAAAGCAGCTTCACACAGCAGGATTGTGTTAATGTGTTTGTTCTGTCTAACAGTTACATGTATCTGAATACAGACATTTCTGGAAGGAGTCTCCAGTGTCAGCACATTGTTTTATGCTGTTATGCAGTTTTAAAAAAAATAGATGAGTTACGTCTCATTAAAAAATGAGAAGAGAATGGTAAAAAAAAAAAAAAAAAAATGCAAAGCCAATATTTAAATGGGACAACCTAAACTTTTTAAAAATTGTTGGGAAATCTGAAATGTTTTTGTTTTTACTCAATAACACAGAAGTCATGAAATGAACATGTATAACAAAACATGTAAAACAAAGAATAAGAGTGTTGCACAGTGTGTGTCGATGTCATGAGAAGATTGTAAATGAAAGAATTACAGGAAAAGGAAAGGCAATTATCAAGACATCAAATTGACATTTGCATGGACCTACTAGTCAAATGAAAAAACCTATATAAATGCAGAACTTCCCCATTACGTAATGTTTAACAATATAGACATGCTACATGATGCCTCTTTTACAGTTTGAGCTGTGAATCACCAATCATCCAAACTTCAGTGCAGCCGAAGCCTTTCATGTTGATTAACTTCCTGGAAGAGTCTCAACTCATCACAACATTCCTATTCTCTTCCCAGTCTCCCAAACAATCACAAAGACCCTCAGAGACAATGCAATAATCATCTCACTGAGCAAACTCTGTCACTGCTAATCCTGTGGCTTTACAAGCTGGGGATGTTATCGGGAATGATCCTATTCCCAGATCACCTGCTTACTCCATGTTCAGCTACAAACACACAGCTAATCATGTTGGTGCTTGTCTTCAGCTGTTCCCACCACCTAGCTATGGAATCCTGTTTGATAAGTACTCATAAAAACTTCTGATAAACAATGTAGGGGGGGAAAATCTGGTACATTAACCATATATTTTATCGGATTAGACTTCATTGTAATGTTAGACACTTGTTCATATGTACTGGTTTCAACATAACATGTTTACATACAGACACATTTTATTATATTCTAAATCTCAAGCTTTACTAATCTGTTCCGTTTATTTTGAACAAAGGTAGGAGAGCTGGACGTGTTGTCCTCAGGATAAATGTGGCCTTGCTTGATCCTTAGGCTAGAATTTGTGCTGGGTTTTGTTTGCCACAGAGCTGCTAGAAAGTCAGCAAGAACAAGACCTAACTTGTTTTGTGGACTTTCCACATTAAATGACATGGAAGTCATTCATAAATAATGGTGTTGCTCTTTAGTAAACTGCTGTAGTGTGAGAAGAACAAGCACAACAATCAACAACCAGAGGCTAAAAGCCTCTGTGGCTAAAGCCTTTTGTGGCTAAAAGCCTGAAGTGATACTAGTGGGTGATGATTGCTTAATCAACACCCACTAGGAAGACGCACTAGCGGTCGCACACTTCACTTCCTCACTGTGATTGTGTTTATGTCACTCGAAGTACAAAAAACAGTGTAGCTGCTCTATAAGTCATCACTAACCGTTTACTAACATTTACGTCACACAGGATTCAGTGC
>NC_083471.1:10291694-10319194 GCF_030014155.1 Tachysurus vachellii | reverse complement strand
GCAGATCAGTCTGACGTGAGCCAATGAGAAGGCAGAACAGCAGCTTAAGCTTTGTACTCGAGCTCAGCATTCATCTTGGTGTACATCTCGTAGATGGCGTCGATGGTGGCAGTGAAGTTGACGAGAAACTGGCGCACTCTGTCCAGGCAGTCCTCCTCTTTAACATCACGCCCTTTAGACAGCGCCTTCAGGAAATCTGACTTGTAGGGCGCAGCATATAGCGCAGCCTAGAGGAAGACACAGGAAATGATTAGCACAGGTGTGTCTAGTTTTCAATTAGACAATTCTATTTTGTCTTCCAATTATTGTCCTACACACGCTTTTAAAACACAACAAAACCACAGTCTACTGCTGTCTTTGATTATTCAAACTATTGTTCCTGTGGTTTATTGTCTGGTATTAAATAAATACTACAGGATAACTTTAACCTGATGTCTATTCACTGTCTGTAGTGAATGTATGATTATAACACATTAGACTTGTCAGACTAGTTACAGTTACATGAGTGGTCACGTCATCTACAGGCAGGTAATGTTTAGAGGGATAAATAAAAATTCAGAAGCAACTAACCAGCATGCAAACAGAAAAACATACCTCAGAATTTTACCGCACAAACTGATCTAATTTGATTTAAACTTCATTCTTTAACTTCTAGCTTCGTTTATACAGAATACAGAGGATGTAAGTGAAATGCTAGCCAGACATTCTTTTTGTATGTGTCAAGCTTCGGATAAGCGGTAGAAAATGAATGAATGAATGAATGAATGAATGAATGTGCCAAGCTTCAATAAGAAACCAGTGAAGAAAAAGTCCACTGTGAATTTGTACCTTGAATTAAGCAGTAATAAATCCTGCATTTTTGTGTACTTCATGTTGGCTCATGAGTCTGAGTTTCATAAATTACCTGTTGCTTTAAATGAAGTCATATTGAAGCAATGGCAACTTCTACCAGGAGCTAATGTGTCTTTCACATCACAAGTAACTGACTTTTTTCTTTCGTGAATTTTTATTCATGTTTGTTTAGAGGAGATTATCTGAGTTCCAAAACAATGAACATTGTATAAAGGGTTCAGTGACTGTACGCTATGTCAGAGATGGATAATAGTGACCCTGTAACATGCTCTTACTTTGAAGAGTTTTTGCACAAACCAGCTGTGGTACTTTCTCAGCGAGATCTCATAGGCTTTAGTGACGTTCACTCGTATCAGGTTGGGGTTGTTCTCATCCTTCTCACCGTCCGCTAAACTCTGCAAGAGGACCTGAATGAAGCGCAGCCCCCTGAAACCATGAAGGACACACGTTCATCTGTGAGAGATTCTTCAAATACTAATGCATTTTAACAGGAATAAGAGAGATACCTGTAACAGCAACAGGAACGGGAACAGAAAAATAGACACAAAGGGGAGTAGCAATAAGTACAGGATGAGGAACAGGCATGGGAACAAGAGAAGGACTAAGAATGGGGAAACTCATTGGACCAGGTATATTGATTAAAACAGGACCAGAAACAGAAAATAATGGACAGGAATAGAAAAAAATGAAGTAGTTAGTTAGTTAGTTGCTATAATTTACTGCCATGTCAGCTACTGAGGCTATCTTCATGGCAAGAACGATTAATAAGAATTAAAATAACCTAATCTCACAAAGAAATAAATATAGACAAATATAGACAACTTAAATGAAATTTTTTACATTAATATATGACAGAAACTCTAAAACTTTTTCTGATGAAACCTTGTAAAATAGCTCTTTAAATGAATTGGCCTCATAAAATAACCTTCTGTGGTCATTATGCACAGGACAGTCCAACAAAATATGCTTAAAAAATGAAGTAAGAGAAGAGTAAGGGAAGATGAAGAGAAAGGAAACTTGAATTGGAAGACGAAGCAAAAAAAGAAGTAAAAACAGGAATAGGAATAAATAAGTCTACTATACTTTATATAATGTCTCTGAAATATGTGACAATAAAAGCCACTTAATTACTGATATAATTTTACTATATATAATTTACGATATAATATTACTGGTATAATACTTCAGACCTTTTGAGCCACATGAGGGAGAGTGTTGCTCCGACTCTGGGCCACTCGGCCGTGTACATCTCCTTCTCAGCCTCCAGGATCTGCTGCAGCGTCCTGTATCGACTCGGGTTGGTGTCATACACAGCCTTGATTTTCTTAGAGGGGAAAAACATTGCCACACATGAACCAATAAAGTTAGCAAAGCCTGTTATTCTGGATTTTGTTGTGCTGTGTCTAACAGCTGATGTGCACTCACAGTTATGTTTCCAGCGATGTCGGCCTTAATAGGGGCAAAAACAGTGGAGCCGAGACAATCTGCACAGAGACCAAATAAAGTGAGGCCTAACTGCTTCAAGTAACTAACACATGCATGCGGTTCAGTCATCATTGGGCATTGATTAGAATACTCACAAGCCCAAGACAAACATCTAGAAAAGTATAAGTCAAGGTTTGGTATAAAGTGTCAAGAAGCAAACAATAGACCATAATGCTGCCAGCACCATGCTTCATATTGCATTGCTTAACTATTACACTGTGTAACTATTACACTATTTAATGCTAGCTTTAATATGTGGCTTGCTAACATTAACCTGATGTTGCATTTAGAAAGCTAGCTAATTGAATTTGATTTGAATTTGAGTTTTTGAACAGTAGTTTTTAAATTACTGTTTAAACAGAAAAATAAACAACACTCAGTACACAAACCTCTTAGATGCTAATCTTTGAGATTTTTTTCTGAACTCTGAGTGACCTACAGTGTTTGGTGTATGAAATAAAGGGCTGAAGTATGTCTCTGAATAATTAAGGACGTTTAGAGAGCATGACAGATTTGTGAACGCAGTGACACAGGGTCATGAATTTTTCAGAGGCCCCACAATGGAGAGGAGCAGGTTATCATGGCAGGAATCAGGAGCTGAGGTTAATGAGCTTAACGTATACATGAATAAAAGCAAAAGACTTGTCGTAACCCAATTCTGTCAGACAGAACGTCCAGTTCCTGCTCGCTTTCATAAGCAATGAATAAGTCTACACAAGGGGAAACTTCACAGAAGTGTATGAGCTTCTTCTTCCACTGTGGTTTAGTAAGTTCAAACACTGAGGTCCACTTTTCTGATGCTAGCTTACTTTTCCTGCTTATTGACGTGTTATTTCCACTGGGTGAAAGACAGACTTCTGGTTTTGTTTTTTTAAATACGATTTGTGTGATTTGATCAGACACTCATTTTTAAAGAAAAGAGAGAATGAAGCTGTGAATGTGATTGGACATGCTGTTCTTTACAGAAAGGAGAGAAGCTGATGTGATCGGAAACTCCCTTCCTAAATGGACGTAGTATCACTGATGTGATCAGACACTTGTATCTAAAAATGAACAAAAAGAGCTCACTTGATTGGACATTTGGTTCATAAAATGAACAAAAAGAGCTCATTTGATTGGACATTTGCTTCTTAAAGGAAAGGAGATGAGCTGATTTGATCGTGACCTGATGTGCAGTGTAACAATCAGCTGCACAAAAATGTGAAATGATCCATGTTATCGAGTCTAGTCTGAATGTAAAAATGAGCCTTACTGCAGCTACAGAATGTGCAACATTGTGACAGTCAAGTGTCCAGTAAACTGGTGTTTATTTGGAAGCATGTAGGTGAGCAGAAATTTAGAATGAGCCCCATGCAGTTAAAGTCAGATGTGTCCTGAAAACTGATCACCAGCGTTGGTCTCGCTGCGTGTATCCTGCAGGGACAGTGAGAAGGCCGGGCGCTGACAGCCTTCACTACACAGACTGTTGTCCACCCTGCACCGGGCCGTGTCCTATTACGCAAAAGTTCTTCACATTGTCCCTCTGCAACCTCTCTCTCCTCAGTGTGAATGTGTTCATTATAAGTGAAGCATTTTGACAGCATTCACTGGATGAACAATGGACAATGTTTCATGCTTTCTCTCGTATGTTCTGCACAGTTCATGCTCGCCAACAAATGCCCTCAGCCCACCACACACACCTTTGTCTGTGCTTACTCATATTACACACTAATTATACTGCTTTAACACTGGGGTGTCAGAAAGCTGGAGTCCCAGAGGGCTCTTGTCCTGGTTAGTTTTCTGCTAATTAGCAGCTACACTGGTCCAGGTGTGTAAACCGTGGTGTGTATCCCAGGGGTGTATCCAGAGCATGGTGTGTGTCTAACTCAATTTAATATGCCAACACAAGTGTTAGACTTAAGCTGCAACTAACAATTAGTTTTGCCATTTTGATTTCCTTTTTATTTAATCAAACATCAAATCAGATTTAAATGTACAAAAAAAATCTAACACATTAATGTTAAGAAACATTTCATTTGAAGCTTTACCTTAACATCATTGTTTTTCTCAGAATAGAGCATGGATAACTGCAGCTAGTCACTCTAATGTCATAGACATTTCTTTATACATCAGTAAAATATGTACAGTTTTGAAATGTTGGACTGGTAATGTTAATGAATTAACCATAACACTGATGCTGATTTATTGCAGGTGATGCACAATGCTCTGGTTATAACCCAAACACACTTCAAGTGCCATTCTGAAAGTCTCTCCTATATTAGACCTTAGTCCAGAGCTAGTAATGTTCTTCATACTATAACTCCATTCTCTGAACTCTGTCTCTGGGTTGGAACACTGGCACAATGAGGCCTGGCATCTAATCCGGATGTCTGGTTCAGGTAGTGAATCCATTAAAAAGCGGTTTTCATATGCATGAACAGCACAAAGCAGCTTGGATGGAGCCCACAGCAATCCGACACCCTGCCAATCAATTTTCTCAACTTCAAATCGAGACCAGATGATTAAATTACCCAAGCAAACAGGCCTCTTGACTGGCGAGCGATTCGGGGAAATCCGATCCAAATACAAAAAGTGAATAATAGCAGTTCAGATCCTATTGCTTTTCAGCGAGTGTCACAATCAGGAATGGAAAATCCCACAAGGCTGCAAATCAAACTAGACATTCAGGTAAAGTATGCAGACAAAACAGGTTGTTCCTTAGGGACTAACAAAAAGGAATAAACTGATTAGAGACCAATAGACATGAGCTAATGGTGTATTTTCATATCATAATAAGCCTAACGTTTTATCTTTTTCATCATATCACAAATGTATTATTTCTTTTTCAAACTTAAACCAACTCATCTAACAGAATCATTGAACCGTGTGTTGAATAAGATCAGAGCAACTGAACTCTCACGAGCAGCTGGTTTAATTTTAACTAAAGTTCAGAGGAAGTTCATAAAGCCAGCAGAAGAAAGGATAAAAAAACAAAGATTTCTAGACTCCCTGTAGATAATTGGGCTTACGATCTTCACAGTTCCTATTAGTTATAATGCAGTTATAACATCACTCACAGCGATTACAGAAGAATCTGGTGATCGAGGAATCAAACATTGCACTCATGTTGATTATTCTGCATTCCGAAAGAGTGAAAAAAATAAAGTAATCCCAAAATATTGAGTATAGAGATGACCCAGGTTTATCCTCATTTGTTTTTACGTCAGATGACGCAGGTCTTTGGGACTAAAACTGATTAAAACATTTACTTTCATAATGGCACCATGACAACACTATAATTCCTAACAATAATAAAGAGAATGAACATTCCTGAGTCTGTGGCCTGGCTAATGTTTCCCTTTTCGTTCATCTCTTTCTCGTCTTTATGAAGCTGATGAATGTGATGAAGATTTAGCAGTGATTACAGATCTGAGCAGCAGATTCAAAACATTAACCTTAAAAACATTACATGTCAAGATTTAGCCTTAAGCTTTGGTTTAAATAATACTGATGTGTTTGGCTGATGAATCATCTCAGATCCCTGAGCTTGACAAGGTTGTAGTTTATGACTGACTATTTTTATGACTGAAATAGTGAGAATAATAATAAAACCATGCTCTGTGGGGTGATGTGATGTAGGTGTCTCCTACAAACTTACCAAAGAAGGGTGGAAGGTAAGAAACCGCCTCCAGGAAGGGTCTGGTCTCTACCTGTTTGTCGGCTGGGAGCTGCCTGAACTGGTGCTCCATTAGAAGAGCCATGACGGCTGGGAAACAAAAAGAAACTAACAAACAAAAATAACTGCTACAGTGAAGTCAGAGTTTAAACGTGACGCTAATAGGAAACATAGAGATCTCGCGCCACCGCTGAAAGCCGATTATTCGACTGTCTTCTGTGTTTAGACGAATAATCGGCTACAGCAGCAGCTGGAAGCTCAGTGATTATTTCACACAGCTGCAGCTTTTATTGAACAGGTGTACAAATGGAGAGCCAATCAGATTCGAGTGGGTGGGGCTTTTGGTGTAGTTTGACCTGTTCTGCAGTATTCATAGACTATCAGTTTGTTTTTAATAGTTTTTCAAAACTGATTCATTTATTATTCTAAAAGATAATTATTCTAAAAGATATTATTCTAAAGGTTAATAAAGCCTTTCATGTACCTTCCCAGGTTAACACTGTACATTGATGGTTTTCTCTTCAGTGACAAGTAGAAGCACATGTGGTGTGTTTATTGTCAGACCATACTGACTGTATAGGTGTAATGGGTGTAATGTTAATATAGTTTTATTGGAACAAATAATCATAATCATAAATAACAGAAGTATATACAGTACATTCCTTAAAGGAACTTTTCAGAGATAGTTTTAAATGTCCTAAAAAAAAAAATTTTAAATCTCATTCAGAAACCTTCCCATAAAGCCCAAATAGTCATGTACTTTTTTTTTTTTCAAATGATCCAGTATTTATAACTTTACAGTATAGTGCTGAATGTCCCTTTAAATATTGTGTATAATGTAAATTTATGCTGTACACAGTTTACACAACTTAAAGTTTACTGAAGATAAATAATTGTTAATCAGGGGTTGAGAAGTATTGTATTTCTGCTGGTTTGTATACTTATTTTTAACTTATTTGATGTGTATGTACTGATGATGCTTTTTGAGGTGTGCAGTGATTTAAACACAGCAGATATAATCCTAAAGCACAAAATTAAAGAAGCACATTTCTGAAAGTAAGCTTTATGTCTAAGCTTTACTTAAAGAAGTTCTTCACGATATTATCTACTAGTCTAACACACATTTACACTTTTCACATCAGATACCGTTTTAGTATTTGACAAGCTGTAATAATAACATAAAAAAGAGATTCATTATAATGTTTATAATGAAAGCTTTATATAAATATATATATATCTATAAATATATATCTATATCTATATATATATAAAACATCTTGTGACGGTTTGACCCTCACCGCGTGCCGTACCGTAACTAGGAAGTATGTACAGTAACCAGGAGAAACGGAGGTGTGTGTTGATTTGTATTTTTAACCGTTAGTCTTTGTGTTTAGTCGATTAAGGCCACTTTCAACTGAACAAATCTTTCCAGAACCGGCAGCTGTAGACTGTGAAGAGGTAAGAAAGCAAAAAAACTTGAGATAATCGCCCCTGGATCTTGTTTATTTAGCGCTAATAAGCTAATTGAGCTAATAGCCGTGATATCAGTGATAAGTGATGATGAGAGTTCAGCATTCAGCAGCTTGCACAGTGTCACAGCTTCATGTCTTAAACATTTTATTCACTCCTGCTGTAGATCCTGTTCAAGTGTGGCTTTTATCTCATTAAAACATTTAAGTCCATGGATACCAGATTAGAAACAATTTTAGCAATGTCTGTCATGGTGTAAGATGTATTACAGACACAATAAATACTGATCAGCAACGTATCTTTAAATTAATCTTCCCATTTAATAATAATGATAATAGGATTTAAAAACTCATTAAGTGTAGCCAAGGATACTGTAGAGATGTTGTAGAGATGATGGTTAATCATAAAACCGTGTAGTAATAAGATGAAGAATAAAAACAAATGATAAATCTATTAGAAACAAAATAATGCTATTAAAATGCATAGACAGACCAATGAGGAAACTCAAACTCTGTACACAGCGTGACGTTTGTATGTGACTTTATCTTCAGGCTGAACGATGGCATTACCTACTCTTTCCTCACACTGGCCCGGACGAATCCGTCCTCTGGATCGTCAGTTGGCACGTCAGAGAGAACAGGAGGCGCGACGTCTCCAACAGTGGCAGGCGCACTCACAATATTTTAAAGAGCAGAATGTTCGCAGCAGTAAACAGGCACACTGGAGCTCCCGTCAGTCCTATCAGCAGAGGTAATCACTGGGTCAGCAGGTGAATCAGTTCAGAGATCTTCTCCTAAACCCTCAAATCTCATTAAACAGTTGTTTACATGTTTCAGCCTGGTTTTATTGTAACAAACAAGAATCCTTCAGTGTAAAAGATGTACTTTATGAACTCCTGTTTAGTGCTGCAAGTGATTTTAGGTTGTAAGAATGAACTGATGATATCAGTGATGAGTGGTGAACATTTTATTAACTCCAAATATAGTCACCTTGAATTTCCATATGTTCTCTCGCTTCTGGGTGTCAGCATGTCGGCGTTCCGACGTGAGCGCCTGCAGGAGGAGAGGAGGAGGAGCGTGGAGGTGCGCAGGGAGCGTCTGAGGAACATGCTTCAGGAGGAGAATGCACAGCTGGAGGATGAGCTCCGAGCCTCCGCCCGAGACAGGGGTGCCACCCTCAGGCAGCAGCAGGAGAGGGCAGAGGATCTGCGAGCAGCCCGAGAAGAGCGCAGGAAGAAGGTGATATGGCTTACATGTCGCAGTACACCAAACAGTACTCGTATTTAACTCTTAATACTGTTGTTTTCTCTCTTTGAAGATCGCACAGGAGCTTCTGAAGGAGACCTGGAAGAAGAACAATCCAGAACTGCGTATGGTGAGTGTGGGAAAGACTGGATATAGCATCCATGTGACCTCACGGTGCTGTGAATATGGTGATGTCACCCCCTACCTAAGTATAGATGTGTGTGTGTGTGTGTGTGTGTGTGTGTGTGTGTGTGGTGCAGGTGGAGTCAGAGCTGCATAAAGATCATGTGGTGAGCCAGTGGCAGGTGCAACAGCAGCACAAAAAACAGGTAAAAATGTTTGTTTTATATTATTGAGTCTTTTTTAGATTCTAAAAAGATGACTAAGTACAAGTGATTTTTTTTTGATGACGAGGCGCTTATTGCTTTTTTTTAACCCCAAGGTAGAGGAGCAGAACATGCAGGAGAGGCTGCGTTTTGAGAACGAGTATGAGAGAAGCAGACGGGAGGCACTGGAGAGGATGAAGGAGGAAGAAGAGAGGAGGAAGGAAAAAGAGAGGGAGAGATTCGAGTTTCTGCGTCAACAGATGGAGGAGCTCAAAGTCAGAGATGAGGAGGTGAGTTTAATATTAAAAATGTAAAAAACACTCTGAAAACAAACCAGTTAATTCTGCAATTTATGTTTCCAGTACATTTCAGATCTTATGAACATCGATGCAGTCTGTGGCTTAATTGCTAACGCGTTTGTGTGTGTTCTAGAGTCGGCGTCTGCAGCAGGAGGAGGATGCTCTGCTGACCAAGCGGTTGGAGGTGGAGCAGCTGGAGGAGGACAGGAGGAGAGCCGAGGAAAGCCGGAAGAAATCCGAGTTCGGGTGAGACTGAGACGGTGGTGTTTGTGCTTTTGTGACGATGTCACAGTGTGATGTAATAGTGATTTAAGTGCTCTGACTGCTGGTGTTCCTGCAGACGTTTACTGAGTCGTCAGTATCGAGCACAGCTGAAGAGACGAGCACAGCAAGTCCAGGAGGAACTGGTGAGTGCGACACCATGGAGACGAATATCTTCTATACTAAAGAAATGACCAACACTGGGTAAATTTAGCTGTAATATAGGACCGTGCTTGTTCTGTTTCCCTCATCTCTCTTGTGTCTCTCTTTTGTCTCCCTGTATGTTCTCAGGAGGCGGATCGGAGGATCCTGGCTGCACTGATGGAGGGTGAGGAGGAGGAACGGAGGGTGGAGAGTGCGAGGAGGGAGAGGGCGGTGGCTGATGTGGCATGGATGAAGAGAGTTCTGGAGGAACAGCTGCAGCTGGAGAGAGAGCGAGAAGCAGAGTTTGACCTGCTCTACAGGTGGGGACGGGGCAACGGTTAGGGTTTCATTTCTATTATAGCTCAGGGTTTCAGTAAAATCACAGCACATGCTCATGGTTTCACCATGTAACATCACCGCATAGTGAGGATTTAAACTGTTTCCACTTCCTGATTATAATGTTTCGTCTGATGTCATCATCTATGCTGTAGCATAACATTAACAACAGAATCCATCACAAATGTCACTGCTCTCCCAAGGCCAGTATTTATTTAAAATACCCTGTGTGTGCTTGTGTATGCTTGTGTGTGTGTGTGTGTGTGTGGTCCAATCAGAGAGGAGGCACAGAGGGTGTGGGATGAGCGTGAGGCTCAGTGGGATAGGGAGAGGAGAGCCAGAGAAAGACTTATGCACGAGGTAAACTATACCTCAGACACAACAGACTATTGACATTACCCCTGTAGAGATATTCAGAATATGTTCAGTGTCTGATGTGTACACATCTGTGTGTGTTCATGTCACAGCACTGTAGAGGTTTTAGGTAGTTGTGTGTGTGTGTGTGTGTGTGTGTCAGGTGCTGAATGTGCGTCAGGAGCAGCTGCATGAGCGGATGGAGGAGAAGCGCAGGGCTCGGGAGGAGTGCGAGAGGAGGAGGGTGGAGCTTCTACAGCAGCTGGAGGAGGAAGAGGAGGAGAAACGACAGCACAGGGAGCAGCAGGAGCAAAAACGCACCACACGCATGCAGGACATCAGCACTCAGGTGCGTGTGTTTTAAATATTACGCCTCACATTTGCAAAATCAAAAGTTTCTCAACAAAATGTCAGATTAAAGCTCATAACATTTCTTTGCATTTTGAAAAACCACAAGATCATTTATGATTGTGTTCCACTCGAGCTGGTGCTCAAACACTGTGTGTCTTCACTTCAGGTGGAACAGAGACGCAGGGAGCAGTGGGAGGAGCAGCAGAGGCTTGAGCAGGAGGAGGCGGAGCTGAAGGAGGGGCTTAGGCTTGAGGAGGAGGAGCTTCGGCTGGAGACAGAGAGGATGACTCGGCGTGGCTACGAGGAGAGGGTGAGAGCCTCAATAACACTGTCCTCCTCGTTGTACATGAAGTTTTAATGATAAGAATATTGTGCTCAGAATACATATATTGTGCTTTTGAATACTAATTGGTCCGAAGTGTTGATTCATTTCTTATAAGAGCAGCTCTCACAGTAACGGAAGGGGTCTCTGCAGTCCGAGGTAAAGCTGTAACTTCTCTGACTCAAGGTTTGTCCTTGTTGCAGATTCGCAGCAGGCCTCGTTCAGCCTGGACATGAGGAGACGAGGACACACCCACCCTCGCACTGATGCCCTCCGGTGTAGTTAGTGGTATTTCTGTCTGTAGCACAGTGGCTCAGATCAGGTAGTGTGTGTGTGTTTGTGAACAGTGGATCAGGTGTGTGTCAGGACACAACACTCTTCACTCACATGTACTGTGGTTTATCAATAAACTGTAAATATATAAAATAACTGATTTGTCAGTTAGTGACAGTTCCATCTGTCCTGTTTTTTACAATTTGATCAGCATCCTACGAGACTATAAACACTTCGAAACAGCTGCTTGATAAAACAACAGTCAGTATGCTGAACAGCAGCGTTTTATAGTGTTTTACAACACCAGGGTGTGTCGTGTTTAAACCTTGTGTTAGATCACTGTTGGCTGGCTTTATAGCAGAACTCAATGTTTTATAGAAATAAACAAATAAATTGTCTGTGTTTTGTATCGCGGAAATGTTGTGTATTCATTTCAGCTTGTATTTATATCATCAAAAATCTGTAATTAAATCTGTTAATTAATTATTTATTAATATATTCAGGCACATTTTTAAATAAGCATCAATACATTAGTGTTGTTATAACAGAACACTGTTCAGGATGTGTGGTTAGAGGAGAATCATTTCACGCTCCTGTGTGGTTCAGTCTGTTTCTATTAGAGCAGTATTATTTCTATTGCAGGAATTACTTCAGTGGAAGTGTATTTCAAAATCACCGTCTCTTCTTTAAGGAAATCTTTTTGTTTCGGTTTTATATTTTTCTATAATAAGATTGAAGTAATAGTAATAATAAGTCTCATTGTTTTCTATATTAGTATTGAAATGTGAAATGAATTAAGGAAATATATCACAGGGTTTATCCAGAATGATGCCTTGGCTGCTTGAGTCTCAAGCTTTTCACGAAGACAAACTTTTTTTTAAGACAGATGTGTGTCAGTGTGTTGAGTGCATGATGGTAGAGATGATAAAGATTGAAATCTACACCCATGATATTTAGTCACAGTGTTGCTGTACAGAAAATAAGTGATCTGGAAATGAATAACAATACTAATATACCGTTCTGTTCATAGGGCTTGGTTTGTATGTAGCAAGATTCCAGTGCAAGGTCTTTAAATTCCAGAAGCACACACTGTATACATGGAAGTGATTATTATTAGTAATATAGATTCTCAGTGCTAATGTATAAAGGTGTGTAGAATAATACACACACATCAACATCTATCTAGTTCTGAAAAAAGTGAAGCGACAAAAACTTGAACCATTTTTTTTGTGCTTATGTTTGTTGTTGTGATGTGATCCAGCAGGAGGAGCAGCAGGGGTACAGAGTTCAGAACGCTCACGTTTACCTCATCATCCCACTTCACAAGAAATCACACCACATTTTGAGTAAATAGAATACTAACCATGTACAGCGTTACTGTAGAAGCCTTTAATGTGCCAAAAACACACAAGGTACCATCAGTTTAGAGTTTGGAATTGTTTGATAAAACCCCAAAGGAACCTGTTGTGTTTAACCTTTAGTTCGTGGTCCAGTTTTGGAGGGTTCTCACAGGTTCTCTTGGCCTGACAGGAGTTCTACTTTACTCTTCCATGGTTTTCCCCAGAGGGACAACTGAACAACCCTCAATTGTTCTAGATTCCCTGAGATTATCTCTGTACTAAATGAATCAGCTGTGAGGAGGCTAATCTTCTTAACAAGAGTTTATCTACGTGTGTGTATGTGTGTGTGTTTGTATTTGTGTGTGTTTGTGTGTAGGGCAGAGTCTGAAGTAGTGTATGTCAGCATCTGTGTAACCACATAAGCCCTGCTAGAGAAAAGCTGCTCAACATCTCCACCACACACACACACACACACACACATTTTATGAGTAAAACAAATACACACACCTAGACTTGAGATACACACATTCCATGTGTGTGTGTGTGAGACCAATAACACACTATGACCTATAATTCACATGCCTCTAAACCAGACTGACACATATTATTGCGGTTGTGTGTTTGTGTGTGTGTAAGAGAGAGAGAGAGAGAGAGCGAGTGAGAGAATTTTAGCAGCTGTGTGAATCAAGATTTACATTAGGGCGGTGTGTTTGTCGTGTGTTTTTTGTCGTGTGTTTTCTGTGTGTTTTATACAGACATATTGAAAATTAAAATATATTTCAAAATAAGTCAAGAAACTATAGAATCTGCATCAGAAGTGTGTATTGTACTACCTGTATTTGTGTGAGTCTGTGTGAGTGTGTGTGTGTGTGTGTCTGTGTAAGAGAGAGAGAGATTTAGAGAAGGATTTGGTGGGAATAAAGTCTTCTGTCTTTAAGCCGGTTTTGAAGAAGTGTGAATGAAAACAGATAAAAAAAGTTCTTGAGGTTTCCTGGATCTTTTAATCTCTCCTGTTTCTGGATTATACTGGATTATAAATTATTATTATTATTGTCCTCAGGTCCACATTTTTATTCTTCATCCTCAGCAAACAAGAGAACCTCCTTATCATTATTATGAGCATCAAGCAGAAGGAACTCATATCCCATCCATCGCTGTGTAATTCATCAGAGCAACACCAGAAGGCAGCAGATCTTTGTGAATAGATCTACAGTTAGTGACCTCCAGGGTTTATTTGCGAGTGAATCCCACAACCTCAAAGTGAAGGCCAGTGTTTGTGCTCAGTGTCACAAGCAGGAAGATGACGGAGATGAAACCTGATGTACAGTGAATGACAGAAAATTTTTCTGCCAGGATAGAAAAAATTCTCAGAAACAAAAGGTCCCTGTTAACTTGATGGCCATCACATTAACATGTAAATATTTTCACACAACAGACAGTGTAGAACTTGAATGGTTTCTACACAGTAACACAGGACTGAAACACACAGAGATAAACTGGTGGCATTTTTATATACAGATAATAATGAATTCAGAAAGAAAGGAACTATATGGCAAGCTTTACAGTTCAGAAGATCTATATATAGACTAAAGAACCTTCTGAACTGGTGTAACAAACTTTGATGATGATGATGCATCTTTTTTCTGCTTTATATTAATATATAAAAGCAGGAGTAACAGCCGTCAGAGCAGAGTACCGAGCCCTGAGATTTCTTCATGATTTACATTTTGGTGAGTCCCAAATCGCAAAGCCGCTCACGAGTGATCAAAGCAGCAGCAAGATCTCCGGCCTTGGTGTGTTCTGTGTGTGTGTGCGTGTGTGTGTGTAGTCAGTGCCAAGGCTCCACAGAGAGAGCAGCTGCCCTTGTTTTTATTGCTCCTTGCCTCCCTCCGTCTGAGAGGAAGAGCGAGAGCGGGGGATGAAGAGATAAAGAAAGATGTTTAGTAGTGCTTATGCATTTCCTTTGCCCTCTCTCTCTCTCTCTCTCTCTCTCTCTCTCTCTCTGTCCATGTCTCACTCATGACACCTCTCACTCCACAGGTGCACAGACCAAAACATGAATTTTAACACCTAGAATAACAGTGGATATCATTAATTGGTACACCTAACATTTTCCTCTAAAGCATTTAAAATGAACAGATGAAAAACGTTCAGAAAAGGAATGAACACAATTTTTCCATTTCTTTTTTAACTGACATTTTTGTTGAACATTTAGACAACTTTTGCATCTTTATTTTATATCAAAGCTTCAGTATAAAACAACAGAACAGCTCTCTCTCTCTCTCTCTCTCTCTCTCTCTCTCTCTCTCTCTCTCTCTCTCTCTCTCTCTCTCTCTCTCTCTCTCTCTCACTCTCTCTCTCTCTCTCTCTCTCTCTCACACACACAGACATATGGCATGAGAGAAATTCTGTGTCTCTGACTGACCTTTGTCACCCATTCCAGAGTTCGTTCAGATTTATGAAAGGCTGTTCATGACACACACTCACTGCTCTCACACACACACGGACACACATGGAGCCAGACACACATTCACAGGGACAATGACCTAGAAGGTCACACCATTTAATTAAGGAACTCGAACACACAAACCCTGCTTCTTACACTTCCTCTCTCTCTCTCTCTCTCTCTCTCTCTCTCTCTCTCTCCCTCTCTGGAACAGACAGCTGAAGAGGAACAGACATGAGCTAATTAACGACTCCAACACAGAGGCAGTGGAGTAGAACAAGGAGAGGAGGAGGAGTGAGAGAGTGAAAGAGATAGAGAGAGGGGAAAAGTAAGACAGGTGTAGTGACACTGTCACTGTAGGTTTTAAACATTAAGACACACTCTCACCTCTCTCTTTAACGCCTCCTCTATGTAAAGAATAAAAGGTGTTGCTGATGTAGTAACATATGGATGTGGTGATGTTACTGTTAACACCCTGTTCATTATTTTCCTTCTAACAGCACATCCTGTACTGATTAATTATTCTGATGTTAGCATGAAGCATAAGCTCCTCTGTTCTAAACATCTACAGAAAGTTTGACCTGTAACAGAACGCCTTCCCCCAATCTGTTCAGGACCCATAAATTAGGTGTAATTAGCATCCTGTTGTGTCAACAAGCAACCTGCCTCAGGACCAGCATCTGGCCAGGGTTTTGAAGTCCAGTTAATCTAATAACGTTCAGCAAAATCTTGGAAAACCTGCAGAATATTCAGATTATCAAATACCAATATATATATATATATATATATATATATATATATATATATATATATATATATATATATATATATATATATGTATATATATATATATAAAATAGCTTTCTTTTTATTTCAGTCTTTGTTTTAAAATGAAATCCAAAATTCTGCACCATCAGTCCAAACCTGCACGTGTGAGAGATTTTATATATCGCTGAGCCTTTAAGGGAAACCGGTAAGCTGACTAGATTTCCTCAAACCCCAGTTAAAGTTGCACATGTCCACATTATCTGTCTTAGATGTCTAAAAAACCTTCAAAGACATTCACTGTTAGATGTGAAGAAGTAACGTAAAAAATACTATCAAAATAACACAGCACACAGAGATGGAAGTCTGTAAATAAAGGACACAAAGTTTCACCCTCTTTATTAAGAGTTATGAATGTTTACAAGTAACGAAAAGATAAGCAGACCCACTGACAAATGCAAAGTGTGTGTGTGTGTGTGTGTGTGTGTGTGAGACCCCTCCACCTCCCACACACAGCTATGGAAGTTTTAACATGTTTGTCCTGCCAGAGGAAGAACAGGACAGTGAAGTGATCCACTGCTCCGTGTGTAAAACAACCAGAAATCTGAAGTCAGCTGTGAATCCTGAATGTTGATGAACAACAGGTGTGTCTCTCGTTCTCTCATTCAGGAGGAGGTGACGTCCTGTCAGTTAGTCGTGCTGCAATGATCCTGATTAGCAATTAGAGTTGCTTCAGCCTGCGGAGTCTGTGTGACCTCGTGTTCTCTTTATCTTACACACAGTCTGTTGTGTCACTCTTAGCACAGCGCTTCTGTGGACTTGACCACTGTTGCAGCTAAATGGAGCTATGACTACATCCACACGTTCAATTATCCACCCATCCCTCAAATGATTCATCCTTCTAATTGACTGTTCATCATTCATGCATCTAATTATCCTTCTATCAGTTTAAATATGCAGCAACAATTCTTCCTTGCATTCAAATATCCACCTATCAATGGACTATCTATTTATCTATCCAGCTATCCATCCATCCTTCCATCGATTTAACCATACATTAATTTAATTAGTAAGACATAACAATCCATCCATCCATTTATCTATCCATCCATCCATTTATTCAATTATAGAGCTATTTGTATCCATTCATTTGATAATCCCTGCGTCTGATCATCTGTTCCATCTGTACATTCAACCATCCACCTGTCAGACCATGCAGGCACGCATCCGTCCCGCAATCTATCCATATAATAATCCATCCGTCTGTCCAACCATCCATTTGTGTATCCATTCAACCATCCCTCCATCTATTCAATCATGTTTCCATGCATTCAAACATACATCTGAATATCCATCCATCCATTCATTAATTCATTCATACATTCATCCATCCATCCATCCATCCATCCATCCATCCATCCACCCATCTATCTATCTATCAATCCACAGAAATTAGGGGTTCAGGCTGTGACCACAAAACTTACTGTGAGTTCTTACTGAAGAGTGGCTTGCTGTGGCTAAGTATTAAATCTGTAACGCCTTTAAACTTGCACACAGTTCCCACATCTCTGTGATCACCGAGAGCTCAACATGTGTCGAGAAGTTTGTCACAGACCTCAGATTAATCTGTAAATATCTCTCTCTCTCTCTCTCTCTCTCTCTCTCTCTCTCCATACTTTTAACTGAGTCCCTCAGTTGCACCTGCTGACAGCTTTTTTCTAATCAAGTAAAAAAGCTAAAAAGGAAAATGTAATGTTGCTTAAGATAAACTGATAAATAGATGAGAGGAATGAATAAAAATTCTAGTAGCGTGTCAGGGGAGGTCAGTGGAGATGAGGTCAGATAAACCTGTAAGGGAATCTGTCCTTGTGAGTTTGATGATCTCATTCAGCTCGAGGATTTAATCCACCTGCTTTCATGAGAATGCAGAGTAGAAAAATGGAAAAACTCTGAAAAACTCTGTATAATCATACACTCGCTAAAACTGTACACTCGATACAGTCACACACATGATACCATACTAAAACTCCTGTAATGCACTGGCTATTATCACACACATAGTATAATCACACACATGAAATAATCATACACATAATTATACACGCGATAATCACACACATTATAATCACACACACACCTTATAGTCACACACTGACACTGGATGGGACACTGGGTATTATTTGCCACTCACTATAATCACACACACACATACACACACACACACACACACACACACACACACACACATTATAGTCACACATAATAATCATACACACCTTATGCTCACACACTGACACTGGATGGGACACTTCTTATCATCACACACACACACACACACACACATAAATCACACACTCGTAACAATTACACACACACACATTATAATCACACACTGCTAGAATTTTTCTAGGACAATTAACTGATATAAATATATTAAAAAAAAAAAAACACACACACAGCCTCAGATCTCAGCGTTACAGTCTGATTGGATGAAATGAACCCATGCTATGAATTTTGGGAAGATCTGAAAAAAGAAAACAAATGGTCTTTTTTCTGTTTTTTTCCATGTTGAATTTTTCTAATCTCTCTCTCTCTCTCTCTCTCTCTCTCTCTCTCTCTCTCTCTCTCTCAGGATTTCCTGGAAGAGAACAGGATTAGCAGATTGAGAGTAATGTCTGTAAGTATGAGATCTCTGTGAAGTGTATAAATGGGAGCAAGCTGGTGATTACAGTGGCATCACTTGAGACTGCTTCTGTCCAGTTCGCAGCCGACACTGCATTTACTTTTTCTCACTGTGATGCTTGCTTTGGACCTTCATCAGTTTCCATCTAAACACAAGCTAGTGAACTTTGTTACCCCAGTGTTAGGCTAGTGTTAGAAATGTTGCTAAGATTGTGGATTCTGTATTTTGACCCTGTAATTTGAAACGTTAACATTTTTGCACTGTATAAATACTGCATTCTGTGTAGATACGGAGAAAGGGACGAGGGTGTGTTTCCTTTCCTTTTGTCTTAGAAATTCGAAAGTTAGAGTTTCTTCTTGTTTCTTAACTCATACCGATGGTCATTTTCCAGCAGCAACTTTTTTTTGTGCTTCAATACACTGTGTTTAATACAAAATGTCTAATCTGGTGTCTGGTGTCTTTCATTTATGTTCTTGTCCTTGCTACCCACTGAAAAATAGCATAATATTAACATTGTTTTTTTACACGTTAACAAAAGTGGTTGTTACAATATACAATATACAGGGTTTGGACATATATCCCTTTTTTTTTTTTACAATCACTATAACACACTCATTATGAACACACACTCATAATAATCACACACTGCTCAAATACCTGTAATGCATTTAACAGGAACTTCGTATCTCAGCTTTAGAGTATGACAGACAGAAAGGGCATCACTGTGTATATCTTGACTTTCGTTACTGAGGCTAATCCATACACAGACATGCAGGTTTCACCTGAATATCACACTCCAAAGCTGTGATATGAGACGTCAATTTACCCCCTATAATTACAGTCATTAAACTGTACTAGTATTATTACATAGTATTATTAGTATTACCTGAGCTTTGAGTCTTATATTTCAGCTATAGAATATGATAGAGAGAAACAAAGGGCATCACTGGGTGTGTTTTGTTCCCAATAATCCAGTTTTTTATTTTATTTTCTTCAATTTTTTCACATTCTCAAAGCTGATTAGGGAGCTGTTTTCAGGCTATTTCTCCACTATAAAGATATAGAACAGAATTGTATCCAGCTTTACAATAATGTCACACCGAATATAATCACACACTCACTGTAAATGCCCCAGTCCCTGTAACACCGTGTGAAACACTAACACTGTACCTGATTGTAATCACACACTCATTATATTCACCTACAGTTCTTACGCACTGCTTCAAATCAGACACATTTCATGATCTGTGATGAGAAGCCATTTTCCTCCTGTGAGACTTTTCTTCTATTTTTATGGAACACAAGTATCAAATTTAAATAGGTGGGAAACTGTTGTGATGTAAGAGGCACATCACGCTGGGTTGAATGCTGGGGACAGGAACTTCATCACTCCAGCACGCTGTTGATTATTTTTCTGTCACAGCACGGCACATACTAAGAGCAACTAAAACTGAAAGGAGCGGCTGAGAAACTTTCGTCTATATGAATAGGAAGGATGAAAGCTTTGTGCAGTTCTGTTTGCTCGTGATGGTTTTAGCGGTATGAAAGGTTTGATAATGTGAACCAGATTCTCACAAATATAATAAACACATCTGGTGCATCAAACGCACCTTACAAGTCAAACACAACACCGCACACCTGGCACACTTGTCACACCTTAAACACCTGTCACGACACCACACATGTTACAGAAAACGAGTCTGCCTCCATCTGCCCAAAGACATGAAATATTAAAAACAACAAGGATTTATTCCCTTCAGAATTTACTCTGTATCTTCTGGGACTCGAGCGCTTCAGCTCTTAAAGCATTTCAGTTTCTAATCGTTTTTGTAAACATCAAAATATAGACACAAAAAAAAGACACAATCACACAAGTCAGGGTTTTAAATAAATTCTCAAAATCCATTTATTTATTTTTTTTGCACCTCAAAACAAATAGGGAATGACTATTATATAGAACAACAGGAATGTACCAGAATCACAAAAGAATTATTTGTCTTCTCTCTTTTTTTTTTTTTTTTTTTTGTTTTGGTTTGAGCTCAGAAAAAGCAAATAAAGTTACCCTTCATACAGTCATAATAATTGCACTTCATAAATCTGGACTGCTTTTTGCCTCTGGCAAAAACCCAAACTCTCTCTACTTCCCTCTATCGCTCTCTCTGTCTCTTGAGTTTAGGAATTCAATTTTCTAATAAAACTTGACTGAGGAAAAAAAAGCGAATTCAGCACAGAGTGTTGTGGCATCAATCCAATTTCTCTTCTTATTTTTCTCTCTTTTTTGCTTTTGACTTGGTCCACTCTGTCAGATAAGTGCAGCAGATTCACAGGGACGTTCACAGCAGGAATATAGGTTTCAGTGTTAGAGAGAGAGAGAGAGAGAGAGAGAGAGAGAGAGAGAGAGAGAGAGAGAGAGAGAGAGAGAGAGAGAGAGAGAGAGAGAGAGAGAGAGAGAGAGAGAGAGAGAGAGAGAGAGAGAGAGAGAGAGAGAGAGCTAGAGAGCATCCCACACCTTGACTCTTCTCCATTAGAGAAAGAAATCAAGGCTTGGAGAAAAATGATTGTTTCACCTTTTGGGGAGAAAAAAAAATAAAATAAAACAAAAAATAAATTATAAAATGGATCGACTGATGGATTCAGCATTTCTCTCCTGTTTCAAGCACTTTGCTCTTCCATAACTCCTTAGGATTAATTAGCAATGGGAAATTAGCAGAACCACAAAGAATCTACGAAGATATAATACAGCAAATTCACTTAAACCTGAAGAGTAAATCAGAGCGTCTGCTGCAGGTCTGACCGAGTTCACATGCTAATGATAAGCAGATGGTTCTGTGTCAATGACCACGGACTCTTTTGCTTGACCACTTTGGAAAAATTGAACTCAAACTAAATTTCCTGTTGTCTGAACGTCATGAAGGTGATGGGAAGTGTATGAACACTGTGCTAAAAGCATCAAATATTAAAAAAAAAGAAAAAAAAAAAAGACTTAAGTCAAGCCAAGAAAATGAATTTTTGATAGATTCTTCCTGAATAAGTCTGAAATAGTAAAAGGTTGCATTCATTTTTGATTAAATAAAAACAGTTGTTGGTCGTAGACTAAAGTGAACAATCAGAGGTGCTAAAAAAAAAACAAAACAGCAAAAAAAAAAATAAAAAAAAAACAACTAAACATTCAAACCAAAGTGTTATTAAAGCCGGACCTTCTATTGTGACGTACTTCATTCTCAGTGTGAACTCAGGAGCTGTGTCATGATCAGCTCTCTCTCCTTCAGTGGACTCAGTGTTAGTTTATCATGAAACAAAAGCAGTGTTCAGACCTGATCAGTCACTAGATTTTAGCCAAAAAAAGAAAAACAATCAAACAACAAAAAAAAGAGAAAGAACTCTTAAAAACCGTTAAAAAACTAAGACACATCTTTCTCCTTAGCAGCCAATACATCTCTTATACTACAGATATATAAACCAACAAAAATAAATTCAAGTTTTCAAGTTTCATAAATACATTAAACTCAAACGAACTTTTCCAGCTTCTCAATCTTTCCACAAGGTTTTTGTTTTTGATTTCCAAAGCAGTGCAATTTTCATTCATAGCCATAATTATGCTTACAATTAAGTTATTATATAATGGAACATCCTTAAAGAACACTACAGCGTTTCCTCTGCAACATTTCATGTGATAACCTCTAGAAGTGTGTGTTTACATTTGAAGCTGGAATCTTCTTCACTGTATGGAAAGTCATTTCCAGATTAGACAAAACAGATTTTTATCACCTACAGAACTCTGTCCAAACAGACCACAAGGAGAAAAAAAAAAATTTAAAAATGAAAGGAAAAAAAACAAAACATAAAAATCCCTGTTGGCAAAAAAAAAAAAAAGATTCTCATGCGGGATCTCTAACTTCTAGTTTCCTCCCAGTCTTCAGCCAGAAGCATCCAGATCTTCCAAATTTGTTTAAAAGTAACACATCCCAAAAATTGACACCAAATCCACAAATCCATCTCCAGTTTGATTGGAAAGTTCTCTTGTTCTATCTGTAAACAGGAAGTCGAACGTGTGCATGCTGATGATCCAGAAGTCGTGGTACTGAGATGGTTTCATAACCTTTACCCAACATCTGCTCCTTAATACACGGAGGGTGTATGTCATTGATCAGGTATTCCAGCGACTGCAAACTGCTGCTGAGAACAGAGGCATTGCACAAGCTTTTACTCGGCAAACCGCAGCAAATGCCTCCTGAGCTGTCTGTAGGTGCGTGTTGGTATTGATGGTGGTAGTGATGATGATGAAGGTGGTGTTGATGAGGCAGGAAGCCCAGCTCCTTCTGCCCAATGGTTGTTGTCCCTGGTGCCAACTCCTGAGGGTTGTAGCAGTCACTTTCTGGGGTGACCATGACACTGTTCCATGGTGGGGCAAAATACTGCCCCAAAGCAAAATTCCCTTGCATGGCTGCACAGTTCAATGGTGAGGAGCTCAGTTTGTCGAGGCCACCTCCTCCGCTCATGCTCGTCATTAACGGGAATGTCCTGGAGGAACACGATGCCTGGGATCCACCCACTAGGATGCTTGGACCACAAGATTCTGGCGACTTGCTAATCGCACCACTTCCACCACTTCCACTGCTGTACATCCTCAAAATGGCTTGGTGCTTCTGCTGCTGCTGCTGCTTCTGCCACAGGATGTATTCCAAACTCTCTGAATATGAAGCTACCTTTGCTGTGTCCCCATTCTGTCCTGCTAGTACTGTGCCAGAGTATCCCACGTTGCCTTGCGGTGCCAGATTTGACACATAACTCCCCCCTGAGATGGATGAAACCCCAAGTGCAGTGGTACCTTGCTTGCAAGGGCTGGGATTGGAATTTGGGTTCGTGGGAACTGTGGAGACTTGCTGGAGGGCCTGGGCTTGGCAGTGCTGATTGATCTGGTAAATAATGCTCTGGATTGATGGGAGATTTGACTGAGAGGACAGGTTTAGCCCCCTCGTCCCTGCTAGAGGGATGACAGACCCAGCAACTGTCACGTTGGGTGGCACAGTAAGAGTTGTAGTCTCAAGGGGCTTTGGAGGTGCCCCGTTGAAGCCCACTTGGTAGGGAGCCACTGCTAAGTGGGCAGGAGAGACCTTAGACCGCCGGCCCTCAACGTTCTTCACCACAGATTTTGCAGAAGCAACAAATGATGATGACAATGAAGATGAAGATGATAATAATGATGATGAAGAAACTTTGACTACGGCCAGAAGGCCCTGATAGGCACCTGGTTGGAGGTATGGACTATAACGTTGACCCGTTGTGTCATAGCCATTCACTGTGCGGTTAAGATGCTTGTGCTGTGGGACCCTGATGTTGGTAGGAAATATTTTGATGGACAGCGGGCTATTAGCTGTCTTCTGGGCATAGGCATCCAGTTCTGCTGTGCTCGGGTAGCGTGGAGTGTGGACAGCCATGCTGGGTTCACCTGAAAAAGGAGGAAAAGTTAGCGTTAATGCCATCTCCATTGTCTTTAATTCTACCAGAGCCAGTACTTTTGTTGAATGTGTTCAACTCTAAAGCTCTCTTCTTATATGCTTTGGTAATAATGTACAAGTGATTTTATTGTGTCAAAAAGAATTTTTCCAAGAGCTAAATAAGTACATGAAAAATACTGACAAGAAGGAAAGAAAAGAAAGGAAAGAAGGGGCAAGGAAATGTCCATAAAGAGCTCCACAATTACAAACAAGTTCTCGCAAAGTGTCATAGAAAAAGTAATGCCGGTATTTAGGTTTACTGAAAAAAACGGGTCAGTTGTTACTATAATCACTGGACTACGGTCCTGGCAGCTGTGACACTGGATGAGAAGAGAAGGTCATCATGTGACCCAACAACAAACCTTGCTTTAAATCTACAGAAAATTTGTACATGTAAAAATGTTTTGTTTGAAATCTGGAACCAACTCAGGAGAGCAGAGCGCTGCAAATCTCTCGGAACTGATTCTAGAATGTTCCACATAACCAACTTTCCACTAGAATGTCTTGAATGTTCAGCTGGCTTTTGTGTCTGCTAAGATGCCAGATCACTGGGCAAGACAAAGTATGTGTGTGTGTGTGTGTGTGCGCATGTGTGTGTATGTTCAGTTTTCTATTCAGCCCAGGTGCAGGAGAGAAGATTCGATAGTGTAATTATCCGTCATACTGCAGGTGAGCGGACACACAAAGACTGCAGGTGCTGTTCGTGGCTTAGACTGAAACTTTTAATGGAAGCTTTATAAATTTCCCTCCATCTATCATCGTGTGTGCTGCTTTATCTCTTGCGCTCTGTGCAAGTTCATCCTCAGCCAAATGGATCTTTTTTTTTTTTTTTTTTTTTGAAAAACTCAATCTGTGGAAATCCATCAGCCCCTCAGCCACTATTAAATCAGAGCTTTGTGAAATTAATACTGACCCCAGACTGGGTTACACACTGAAACCAGCACCGGTGTGTGACAAGGGAGAGAAAAACCTTTTTAATTATAGTGACACAGCTGACATTTCTATGTATGGCTGAGTTTAAACCTCTTCTCTTAGCCATGTTCTGTCTTACCAGCCGTCTCTTTATACTTCACAGCAATGACAAAAAGGAAAAAAAAAATCTTTCAAAATTTGAAACATTCTCTGCAATTTAAAAGCGAAAAGGTGTAAACAGGCCAGCTCTTACATCATAATCCAGTCCTATTTCTAATATAAATGTAGTTACTTCTAGTAAAACTATTTGCTCCTTCTGTGTGAGAAATTAAGCATGTAATGATTCATGTGAGAAGCATCATTTCAGAAAAGCTCACAGAAGTTTAATCAGGTTCAACCCTTCAGGAAAAAGACAAAATTATGAGGATAATAGGTTATTTATATTTGTACAAATTGATTCGGTAAAATCCTTTAACCGATCTGACGTGACAGATTTGACATCTGAAAAACAACAACATGGTGGCTTGCAGTTCATATCTGAGGTACGCTGAGGCACTGTACGGAATTATAATACATTAAACGTTTAAAGACACGTGAAGCGTCGTTCATCACGGACTCAAAGTGAAACGTATCATTAAGATTATTTAGCCAGACATTAATCACGGTAGAGGAGGCATGGCCTTGAACTAAACTAAATGAAAAATAAAACTACATACTTTTAGAATACTGTTTCACTTCATTTCATACTGCAGTGTTTAAAAAACAGACTGAATTTCTGGAATTTTCTACACGAGTGTATTGAATGTATTTGGTATCAGAAAGAGAAACACATCTAGTGTTCATCACATGTGACATTTTCAGTGTTAATTGAGCGGTCCGGGTGTGGGATTAATCGTGTTCAGGATTTTACAGGTCAGCACAGCGAGGACGGCTTCCTCCGCACCACCCCACCCCCACCCTTACCCCAGAGTCCCGAACAGAGGAAAGGCTGCGAAGGTGAAGGGCTTCTGAAAGATTGGATTTTAACGCCGTTATTCAGGCAATTTCATGGCTGCTTAAACCCGAAGCAGCGCGCATGTCGTTTAGCGCCGATAAATTGAGTGCCACAAACGACTCACAGCCTTCTGAAAAAAAACTGACATTTTTATGCAAAAGTCCTAAAATTGAAGCAGCACGAAGGATTCAGTCAGCAAATGTCAGCGTGCCCTTGAGCAGAGCACAGTAAGAGGTAAGTGTGAGGGAGTTGTAATATTTTGATGCGACTTTTAACAGGCACTTTGGTGCTCATTAAAGCTTCCAGAGAGGACCAGTGCTGATAATTCAGTCTGCTGATGTGCCGAGTCGGCGTGTCCTCCGTCTCCTGGTTAATCAGCTGTATAACCCTTATTAATACGACAGCTTATTTATTATTACTAATTAACTGTCACATGTCTCATATATTAAACTTTTACGCTATGACTAATAACATCACTTCAAGCTCAATTCTACCACATGCTTCAGTTTTAGCTCCCAATTTAACTCCAAATCAGGTGCTTGAAGGGTCACCATAGCAACAGGTCAAGTTGTTTAGACTGTATTATAACAAGACATGGAAGATGGCTAAAGATTTAGATTCGTATCGACGGCAACATGCTGAATGGAAGTTAAATCGCTAATGTCTACAAAGTGAGCAAAAATAGCAGTCACTACACCACCACAAGAGACAAACTACGTGTTAGGTTGAGCGTGGTGTTAGAGAGATGTTTTACTAAACACATCATGATGTGAAGATTCGTCTCTTAAATTGGTGGAAAAGAAAAGTGGCTGTGAGTAAAAGAGCTATAGAACATTGCTTGTGCCCCTGAGATCACTGCTTGCATGGATGTATACGATGTCATTACTAATTAAATACTTGCACTTGCTGTGTGTGTGTGTGTGTGTGTGTGAGAGAGTGTGAGTGTGTGTGAGAGAGAGAGAGAGAGAGAGAGAGAGAGAGAGTTGTGCTAGACTGCTGTCGCTGCCTAATTGGAGGTGCACTAACTGGGTCAGACAGTGCAGGAGCCATCACACACACACACACACACACACACACACACACACACACACACTCACACGTAAACATATACACATAAATATACACAAACACACGGCTGTCCAGCTCTCTCTCTCTCTCTCTCTCTCTCTCTCTCTCTCTCACACAAACACACACACAGAGTCCAGTGCCACAGTGACAGCTTGCGCTTTGATGTTTCCCGACAATCAAATTCCATGGAAAAGGAGTGTGTGTGTGTGTGTGTGTGTTACAGTACATGCAGACTGACAGACAGATTTATTCCATTTGATCTACACACTGAAACACACACATGACAGAGCAAACCCTCTGACCTACACTATTCCTCCTTTTTCTCCTGTCATCTCCTTTCTTCCTCTTTTTCCTTTCATCATTTCATCATTCTTTATCCTCCTTTCATTTCTCGGTTCCTTTCTTCTCTATAGCTCAATCTT
>NC_083471.1:10271694-10286694 GCF_030014155.1 Tachysurus vachellii | reverse complement strand
TTTATAACAGTGACTATGCTAACACACTAAACAAATATTGATCTGCATGTTCACGAGTGTTTGTGTGCATGTGTGTGTGTGTGAGTGTGCTACACACTGGCTAAATCAACTGAGCTGCTTTGCAAAATCGGATGCAAAAAGCTGCTCTGTTCCCACAGTCTGAACACATTCCAGAACCAACCAAGCGCTAACACACACATACACACACACACACACACGTCTGTCTATAAATCAATCAATACACACATTCATCTTTCTGTGTGTCTAAATACCACTCTGTCATTCCTGAGATCACAGTCAAGGGTCTGCATTTTTATCATGTTTAGTCATTTTACAAAATTTTACATTTTTTCATTCCGTATGTTTGTGTGTGTGTGTGTGTGTGTGTGCAGTCCAAATGCCAGCTGGGGGGAAGAAAGAGACGAGACACAGACACCATGACCCTGAAACACAGACTGAGAGGAGGGGTGATAATGCAAATGACATGCATGACCCCGTTCTACACACACACACACACACACACACACACACACACCCCTAAAGCAGCAGGTTGACTGCTGTTACAATAATGCTAATGAGACACTATTCATCTGATGGCACGCAGACAGAGTGCAGAGAGAGAAAGACAATGTGAGAGACAGAAGATGAGTTGGTGTTTGTGCTGATTGGGCACAATGGCGAGAGAGAGAGAGGGCGAGAGAGAGAGAGAGAGAGAGAGAGAGAGAGAGATGCAGGTAGCGAGGTAGCGAGCAAAAGAAAGAAAGAAAGAAAGAAAGAAAGAAAGAAAGAAAGAAAGAAAGAAATTTAATTCTAAGAAAGATTTAATGAGATTTAATGCTGACTGAAGGGAACCGTTTGAGGGTCAAATAAGGACAGACCAACATAGACACAGGTTAAATGGTGGTTAAAGTGTGTGTATGTTCAGTACAATCACAAATCTGTCACAAACAATGACAGACAATTTTCAACACACACAGCTGTTCCTGCTGCCTATTTATTTAGCGAATGCTCACTCCTTAAATCTCATTAACTATGAAGGAGGGGTGGAGCCTTGTTACATTGTTACAATGACAGACAGACAGACGGTGGGTCAGACAGACACACTGGAGGACTTGGAGCACTGTTTAAACCTGGATCGAGTGAGAGGTTAAATGTATTAATGGATTCTGCTAATAAACAAGAGAAATCATTAGCATGCTAAACGTAAACATCTAACATCTCTAGCTTGTTTGATGTGACTCGGCAACTTTCTCTACATTATACCACATCCACACGTTTATTTACATAGCACTCCTCTCTACAAACTGCAAAACACACACACACACACACACACACACACACACACACACACACACACACACACACACACACACAGGCTAATCACACATAGACGACAACAGAACCGAGATTAGCGCTTGTTTGGAGACAAGGTGACCTCGTCTCCTGAGGGGCAGCAAGCGCACACACAATAGAACCCACACAAAGCCAAACATACACACACACACACACACACAGAGCTATAGAGTGAGTGTGTGGCATGACGCCTCAGAGAGACGCTAAACCAGAGTGATGTGTCTCTTTACTGCTTTGTTGTGACACAGAGACAAATACATCTGTGTGTGTGTGTGTGTGTGTGTGTGTGTGTGTGTGTGTGTGAGTGTGAGAGAGAGAGAGAGAGAGAGAGAAAGAAAGAAAGAAAGAGAGAAGAGCGTTTTCCTGTGAAAACACACCAATTTCTTTCAACAAAGGCAATTAGCTTCTTAGCAGAGTTTCAGTGTCACCTCTTTGTCGCTCACACCCGCATACAGACACGCGCACACACCCGCACACATGCACACACAGACACGTGCACACACAAGTATACACACACACATGCAGAAAAATCACTGAGCCATGATTTTTCCAGGTATTTCCAGGGAATGAAAGTTAGCATGAGTCAGCTACAACTTTGTTTTAAAAGGTTGTCCTGATGAGCTGCATGTCTATCATTAGTTATCTGCTGTTTAGGAGTCTCAGTTAGTAACAAATACACCTGAACGTAACATACTTCAAATGACCAACTGGGTTGTTCTTGTTTTGTTTTTCCTTCTATTAAAATATTATACTTCATGTTAAGATCATTTTAAAGACAAATGAACTGCACAAAACACAACACACAAACACATGCCAGATGTCTGACTGGCAGAGAGGGAGAGAGACAGAAGGGTAGATAGGCAGCGAGACAGACAGGGAGACAGGCAGAGAGACAGGAAGAGAGACAGGCAGAGAGACAGGGTGATATAGACAGGGAGACAGGCAGAGAGTCACACAGGGAGGACAAGACATGATGCTATTGTCTGCTTTCAGAAAAGATGCTGATGACACTGATGACTTCGTTCAAGCTTCTGTCAGACAAGTGAGACAGAAAAAGTGTATATGTGTATGTTTTAATGGTTAAGTTATATACAATAAATTCTACAATACACACACACACACACACACACTCACACACACATGCACACACACACACACACACAAAGAGCTGCTACCCATGGGGGTGCCTGATTGGCTGAGACAGGATGACAGCTGGACAGATGTTGCTTACACTTCAAAATGGAGTCTCACTGCAATACAACATACACACATGCACACAAAAAAAAAAACAACTGGAGAAAGACAGAGACATACAAAGTCACAAACATGCAAAGGGACAGACAGAGACGGATAGAGATACAGACAGTTGGTAATACAGACAAAGAGACAGATTTTAGTGTCAGAGAGAGAGATAATCTAAGTTGACCTGTCCACACACACGTACACACACACACACAGGCCGTTATCCTGCACTGATCCTCACACTCCTAATCACACACTCCATCTGCAAGAGATATAAATGACAGAGACAAGGGGGCGGGGCTAAAGTCGCTTAGCAACCTATCATTATCATGAAGAGTGAGACAAGGTTACACACACACACTTGCTCTTAGATCTGTTGGCTTATTTCCACATGTCTGTTGCATTACTCTGTGTGTGTGTCCTTTTCCCACAAGTCAGCAGCACTTTGTAGTTGGGAAACAGCAGCTGTGAGCCACAGTTATTACCAATTCTTTGTGTGTGTGTGTGTGTGTGTGTGTGTGTGTGTGTGTGTGTGTGTGTGTGTGTGTGTGTGTGCATGAACTTTGCACAGCATCATGTTGCAATGCATCGTCTCTGGAGTGTGGGTAAACAGATTAACATGTCCTAGCCTCAAAGCCCTGTGATACACACACATAAACAGACACACATATATCAGAGGCACATTAAAGACACATCAGAGGCAATTCACAATCAGGTTAGAGTCATGTCAGAGAGATGTCGCTGTCGACTGGTGCTGAATGTGTAATAATCATCTCTGATAATCATCTCTGATATCTGACTCCATAGTCCTGTCACAAACTTCAGAAAGAGTTTCGGTGTCAAACATATTCTGTTATCAAATTAAACACCAGCACCGGGAAAAAACTTAGAAGATAGTGTGAGGAAAAGAAGGAGAGGAGATGGAGACTGAGAGGAGAAAGAGAGGAGATGGAGAGGAGACTGAGAGGAGATGGAGAGGAGACTGAGAGGAGATGGAGAGGAGATGAAGAGGAGATGGAAAGGAGAATGAGACTGAGAGGACAAGGAGAGGAGATGGAGAGGAAGAGAGGAGAAAGAGAGGAGATTGAGAGGAGAAAGAGAGGAGAAGGAGAGGAGATGGAGAGGACAAAGAGAGGAGAAAGAGAAAAGGAGAGGAGTTGGAGAGGAGATGGAGAGGAGACTGAGATGAGAAGGAGAGATGGAGAGGAGACTGAGAGGAGAAGGAGAGATGGAGAGGAGACTGAGAGGAGAAGGAGATGGAGACTAAGAGGAGAAGGAGAGGAGATGGAGAGGAGAGGAGAAAGAGAGGAGATGGAGAGGAGACTGAAAGGAGATGAAGACTAAGAGGAGAAGGAGAGGGGATAGAGAGAAGAAAGAGAGGAGATGGAGAGGAGACTGAAAGGAGATGGAAACTGAGAGGAAATGGAGCGGAGTCTGGGAGAAGGAGAGGTGATGAATGGGACATGGAGAGGAGATAGAGAGGAGATTAGTTTATTTTAAAGTAGACAGCTCAGACGTCCAGGTATCCCTAGTGAGAGGATTTCATCTCTATGGGATTTAGAAGTTTTTTATTCAGTGTGTGTTTACACATAACACACTCCACAGAGATGTTACACACCTTCATGTTTGTGAACCTCACCTCCTGCTGCTCTATACACATCAACCCAGGGGAGATCTGACTGACACTAGATTTCACTAGTTGATGTCTACCATGCATGAATATCACAATCACTTAAAAATCCAAATGACACAGATGTGTGGAAACACTGAGGAAAATCACAGAACAATGGGCGGAGTTTAATGATAGACTTAGGGTTGTGAAGTAACAATAAAACGAAGGTCGTTGTCTAAACATCTGCAATTACATAATGATGAAACCCTGCTGAAACCACCTGCAGAACATCTTTACACACACACACACACACACACACACACACACAAAACCGTTCACACAGCTTCTTTACTCTTACACACACACAGACCATGCCTTCTTCACGCTGACCCATATAAACACACACACAGAGGCCACACCTCCTATCAGTGAAAAACAGTGAATAAAATGAGTGAACCAAACCAAAGAGTAAATCAGATTGACTCAGTTGAATATTACAGCAGATGACAGATGAATCTATGCTGCAGGAAATTAGAGTTTTGCAACTCTAAAAATATTCATGAGTTTAATAAGAGAGCAGGCCACGGATTCGCCCACGGCGTATCAATCAATCATTCTGGACATTTATCTCCACGCTTGTACGAAGCCGCTTCAATAATACGCTCCTGAAAATGAAAGGATCCATCAGCATGTGCAAGAGACACACTGATGTGATCACCTGACGTCCGTCTATCACTCTTATCAGCACTCTTCCTGTTCTCACTTACGTTATAGCAGCTATAAACATTAGTTTCCTCACCAAACTCTCTACTCTCTCAAAGTTAATAAGGTTTTACATTTCACAGCTTGTCATGTTAGTGAGAAAGTATAAAGAGGTGTAAACACATCTGTCCTAATGATGTGGGAAATCTTCAGATCTGAGTGTTACACAGCGCTGACACTGGAGACTCCTTCTGTACTGTTATGTGTAGTGTTTTTGGCTGTATGAGTCCCTGAAAACCAACTGTTACTATAGAAACAATAAGATATTAGAAGGAGAGCATTATTATAAACCTGATGTGCAGCTGCTTTACTGTCAGAGCGGCTGTTATAAAATAATCAACACCTTCTGACCAATCCAGAGATCAACAGCAGCACGGTGCAATAAACATTAACACACAAACCGACCAATAAGAGGCCAGGACTGTTCATTTCTGGGGGTTAATATCACTTTAAATTATGAGAGATGGGGATTTTAAAGAGACAAGATGGGAAATTAAGGGGCTTTCATATTCACTCACACACACTCTCTCTCTCTCTCTCTCTCTCTCTCTCTCCCTCACACACACACACACGCACAATTATCTGCTGAGCCACAAAACATAAACACATTAAATATTAACTTTTACAGCTTTTCAGCAAAAGTGTGTGTGTGTGTGTGTGTGTGTGTGTGTGTGTGTGTGTGTGATGGTTGGTCCATAAATCATGTCTCCTGTTTTATGATTATTCACTTTAACACATACAATAAATAATTACAATCAAACAGTGTTTACTACACCTGCATGCGCGCACACACACACGCACACAAACGACATGTTGTCATTTCCTAAGAGTGTTTATTTTACACATTAATCACCTGTATATAATGTGTATCACAAGAGAAGAGAATCTTAATTCATAAATCAGAAAATAAATAACAAAATATAAAAAGTTTAATAATAAAATCGAATTAAAATAATACATTTCAGTTCAGATAATTAGATCTTTTAGACTGATTAATGTAGTAAAATTAGTTCAATAATCTGTTTATGTAAAGAATAAAGTGAAATTTTATTCTCACACACACACACACACACACACACCGGGGTTCTTACCATAAACCGCTTCTCTGCTCGTCTCTACACCTCCATACAGTTCCGAGCGGCGCGGCGCGCGACCTCACACTCTCGATCGCGCACACACACACACACACACACACACACACACACACACACACACACACACACACTCGCGCACGGACACAGGAGGATTAACACTCCGTCATTCCGTTAATAAAGTGTATTAATAATCCGTCTCGAGGCTTGTTCTTATTCCTTTCTCTCCGGGTGTAATTTCCTGAAGCGGATTGTGTACTCCGGGCTCTATGTCGGCTATAATCCTCGGAGAGTGTAACGGGAGTAAGTAACCGGTGTGTAAGTGCGCGCGCGCGCGGCTTCTCTCCTCAGTTGCTCCGCTCTGCTCCAGCCGCTTCACCGGACTGACAACGAGTCCAGGAACCACCGCGGATCTCGCTCCGTCAGGCCACGCCCACCGACCAATCAGCGCACGTCATTGATTTGCATATTCCCACAGCTCTGCCAATCGCAGGACGGCGATGCCTGTTGCCACGGTGACGGCGTCAGCGTCCTGAACGTTCGGCTTACTACCGCACTACAGAGTACGAGTGAGGGAAAGTGTGCACACTACAGCGAGTGTGCTCTATGTAGTGCGCTAGTGTGTTACTAGTTAGTTACCCAGTTAACTAAAGAGCACTTCATTAGGCGGAAGCCATTTTTAAATTACTGTTATTCTTATTTATTGAACAGAGAACATTTAATATGTGTATTGTTTAATATAATTAAAAAAAATGATTCCGAGTTTTATAAATTCTAATTAAACTAATTAAAGATAATTAGTTAAAGAAAAATCATTTGAAACTGCCCCATTGTGCCATGCTACATGCTGGCATAACACTGTTTGTTCACAATAACATTTTCTACACGAGTGTGTATGATACCGAAACATGATTTTAATGAAAAACAAGAACTGAATGACATTTTCACAGTTCTATCCAAATTAGGGGTCATGCTGTAAATAAACAACAAATCCAAATGATTCACTCAAAAAAGTTTCACCATGAACATTTTAAAAGCATCTGAGATCAGACTTATGCTCAATTCACCACTCAATAATAAATAATAAAAATATAAACTCATGATTTTATTGTATCCAGTTATACACAACCTCTCCACCTATCCTTTAATACATAACAGTGCTGGAGAGACAAAGTAATCAATTTTCCCCATGATGGCGACTCCTGCGTCACTCCACAATGTTCATCTACACAACAAAAGAGTTTAGTTTATGTGTACAGATAACAGGAATTGCCTCTGTGTCATTTACACAAAAGACAGCAGGTGAAATAAATGTGTTAGATACAGCAGAGTCAGAGCTCCAGGTCATACCTAAGACACTGAATCATTTCTTTAACACACAAAGACGAAAGTGACCTACAGATCTTCAGAATGGACGTGAATTGCAGCTACACACTGAGAGTAAATGTTCAGATATTATGCAATGAGAGTAAATGTTCAGATATTACAGCTGACATGTTTATAGAGGTGAAGTCCTGTTCCACTCGGCCCACAGCAAATCACCAGCACGTTCCTGCATCTGACAAAGTGTTTAGTCTGCTGTATCTATAATTCATCAGTGTGTGTGTGTGTGTGTGTGTGTGTGTGTGTGTGTGTGTGTGTGTGTGTGTGTGTGAGCTCCCTGAGCTCTGGGCTTGCTGTGATCAGATTCACATCAAATCAAATCAAACATCCGCAGATCCGCTAAGTCACTGTGCTATAATATTCTAAACATTTTTCATTTTGCCATATTAAACTGTGTGTGTTTGAGAGAGAGAAACTGTCATAGCAAAAACATGCAGTTCCTCTTTAGGCAGCAGGTGGACTGAGGCGAGGCCAAACTGATGACGAGGCTAAAGGCAGATCTGGGGGTCATTAATGCTAATGCTAATGCTAACAGTGCTCTTCCTGGTGTCAGTCCTGCTAATAAACTGCTGAACACAGCAGCACTCGAGGGGATTAAGACGAGGGCTGATGGAGCGCCGAAGGCCACCACGGCTTAGCGATGTGACAGTGCAGTAACACAAACACGCTGCTGAAGTGATTAAGGCTGCGATCAGAAGCTCGGTCTGGTGCTCACTGAAGATAACTCACTACTGCGAAGTCGAGCACATAAACAAACACTTCAGTTTTCTGTCAGTTCTGTTGTGTCAGAGATGCTGAGTCTAAAGCTTGTTATTTTACAGAATTGCAGATATGACTGACCAGAGACCTTAAGCACCACAAGCTCTGCCTCCATGGTTCCTGAGCCAAGAGGAGGTAACTTCTAAAAAGCTTTGTGGTTCTTGAGTTGCAAACAAACAGGTTCTGAGACAGTCCTGCTATGTTCTAATAACATCTTCTGCGATAATGTCAGTGGATCGTACAATGTTCCCAGTTATATGGAAACATTACAACAAAAATGTTGAAGGAAGGTTGTAGGAACGTTTGGGAACATTTTATGCTCTGAATGGCCAACAGTTCCTGGAACCATAACGCTGAGAATATGTTCTGCTGATGTGAATGTGTTACAGCGGAGATGTGAGGAACGATGTTCCATTTCCTTTACTGATGATTATATTAAATATAAATACATGAAGATAAAGAAATAATATAATAAAGAGAAGATGATAAGGAAGAAGAGCATGTTCTCTCCCTCTTATTCTCTCTCCTACTCTCTCTCGCTCATCTGTAATTTCCGTTTTCTTCCCAACAGCTTTATAAGAAGTGTTCATCTGTCTCAGGCTAATACGCTCTCCAGCACTTGGGGCTGTGTCCGATTTCAATTTGCTGCCGAGCTGCAGAGAGAGAAGTTTAATTGAGCGAGTGTGCGACAGGCGAGAGGAATCGATGAAGGCCGAGGCGTGGGGAAAAGAGATAACATTGATTCAACCGCCATCGATAGAGCAAGAGGACGTGCACTGTCTGAGAAAGACGAGAATCTGAAACTGTGTCATATGAACACAGAGAGAGGGAGAGGGAGAGAGAGAAAGAGAGAGAGGAAAGAGAGAGAGAGGGAGGGAGGGAGGGTGAGAAGGAGATGGATAGAAATTCAGATAAAGTATGACAGAGAGCAGGAGATGTGGCAGCAGAGGACGCTGGGGACAGAGACAGATAGAAAAAAGGAAAAAATAGAAGTGTGCATGAGATCTGTGGAGATGTGAATTGCAGAGAAAGAAAGAAAGAAAGAAAGAAAGAAAGAGTTGAAAGTGTTAAAGGAGTGAAAGTTGACAGTAGGGAGGATATATATTTGTGTGTGATCTATTCTTCACACTATTAACATAACTGACAGTACACACGCACACACACACACACACACGCAAAAGTGAGGTGTTCAGTGCCTCAGTCCTCTATATTGGACTGAGATGTGTTCACACCAGTGCTGCTGCTGAACGCTGGACTCTGATTGGTCAGAAGAGGTTGATTAGTTTTCTAGAACAGAAGCTCTGACAGTCGAGCAGCTGCACATGACAGGTTTATATTAAGAGTAATAAAACTCTTGTTGTGTTGTTACATGCTTCATCACACCACCATGTCACTGTAGTATTGTAGTATTGTACTGTAACAGCACACACACACAAACACACAATTTTATTCCTTACAAAGTTCCTTCTTAACTAATGTCCAAACAACAGATGAAGAACCTCGGACGTGGGGAGAAATTTCTCTCTCTCTCTCTCTCTCTCTCTCTCTCTCTCTCTCTCTTTATCAGTATCAGCTGTGCTGGACATGCTGCCAGTTGCACACTTGTTGTGGTATTCACAGTGTGTGTGTGTGTGTGTGTGTGTGTGTGTGTGTGTGTGTGTGTGTCAGAATCACGCGCGGTTGTACAATAGAGCTGCGATGTCGAACTGACGCTGACGCACTGGTGCCACTGACAGCTCACTACACAAGACCCTCTTCACTCTAGACACACACACATAACACACACTTAACACTTCACTAATTGTTGTCCAGATTCACACCAGATTCTGACTGTGTTGTGTTTTTCTCTCCACAGCTCTAGTTGAGTGATTTTATTTTATTCTTTAAACTTTCAGTATCTGATTTGATCCGATTGATACATATATATATATATATATATAGCAGAGGGTACAGTTTACAAAAGTTTACACCCCCTCAGCACTTTGCACTCATACACATGATGAGACTGGGGAAGGGAAATTGTCAGCAGATGTTGAGATGCAGTGAAAATAAGGGCTGTCAGTTATTATCACAGGATGGATCCATCATACTGGTCTAGAAATAAAGGTTACTACACAGTGACTGTCCTGGAACGAGGTGCTAGCATCAAGCACTAGGAAGTAAATAGTGATTTAAGGAACATAAACTGAACAGCAACAAACACAAACACAATAAAGGTTTTAAAGCTTTCTACACGCACACACACACACACACACACACACACACACACACACACACACACACGCAGCAGGAAAGAAGATGAAGAGAGTATTCAAAGGCTCTACATGCAGGCTAGCGAGCTTCTGATTTAACCTTTATATCGGATTTAACTATGACCCCTCTTTCTCTGTGACTCTCTGTATCTCTCTCTCTCTCTCTCTCTCTCTCTCTCTCTCTCTCTCTGTAATTCATTTGCACTCTCCCCTCATTCTCTCCTTCCTTCCTCTTCACTCAGTCTCCAGCTGTACAGCTGCTCCTTCACACCTCCTCCAGCTCCTTCACTCAGTACAGACATTTTGCTGAATCCTCCATCTGTCTCTCCACTTGTCTGTTTCACTCTCTCTTTTTCATCATCTCCAAAACCATTGTGTGTTTAAAACGCTGACACAAACCGACTGTGAGATAAATCATGACCTTCCCAATCATTTCAGACATGTACGTATGAGTTTATTTAAAACTCTGCACTTTTATAGTGTCTTATGTGGGAACTGTTTTCTTCTGTCCCGTCCTCTCTCTCTCTCTCTCTCTCTCTCTCTCTCTCTCTCTCTCTCTCTCTCTCTCTCTCTCTCTCTCTTCTCCCTGAACTTCCTGGAGGAGGAAGACTGGAGGTGGTGGTGGTGTAGAGATGAGCCAGTGCTGTGCAGGTGAAGGAATTGTGGAGGTGAGAAGGAGCAGGAGGTGTGGAGGTGAAAAGCTCTGCAGTCTCTGAGATCTCCATCCATTTAACACCTAGAAATCAATTTGTGAGAAGCAGCATGTCTCTCGCTCTGTAGCATTATCATTATCTCCCCGTCCCTGCTCTCACATCATTTCACACCCTTATAATTAGGATCACACACACAAAAGTGTGTGAGGTTCAGGTCATGATGCTGAGCTCTGAACATAAATGAAATGGAGATAGATGATGAGATGCACCGGATGAACAAATTAACTCCCTGGTCTTGTGAAAGGCTTTTGTGGTTCCTGAATAAGTTCTTTACAACAAAATCTGTCAAATCAATAAATTTGCTATTTCATTAGACACAAAAGTGAAGTTTCATCTACACAATACTGTTTGGTTTTCATGGACTTCTGGTCTTTACTATTGTTTTCATTACAGCAGCAGCTTTTTCATGGATCCAGGACATTTTATCAAGAACACAGGAAGCCAAAACATATTTTTTACATAAGACATTTTAGGAGACCTCAAAAATTTTTTTAGGAAACCAAGATTTTTTATTAAAGAACGTAGAAACCTCAGAAAACCTGGTTTGGATGGATAATACACACACACACACACACACACACACACACACACACACACACACACACACACACACACACACACACACACCTTTCAGCCTAATCTATAATCTAATGCTAACATTTCAAAGCAGAAGGAATAAAACACTCAGTAGCTCATGGAAAACTCCAGGAGTTTAAATGTAACCTGAAGCTAATGACCGAGACGTCTGGTCAGCCGGTGGAGTGTGGACGCTGCTGGCTAATAAATATGAAAGTTTCCGGGCCGTTCTTTAACCCGGTGTCTCTCTAACGCCATGTTAGTGATTAACATGAGCGCTGTGTGTTTTGGCTTCACAGACCGACACGCAGATGCTGAGTCTACTGAGACTCTGTACCCAGATGTTAGGCATTAAACATGGACCCGGCCATACGAGGTCACTTATATTAACTTAGCTCACAGATGCTAAGACTACTGAGGTGGATTTCTAGAGATTTCTAGCTGTAATACATGCTAAGCTTCCAGGTCCAGCCTCAGCACTATGGCTAATGGCTAACACGCAGCAGGCTTCCTGCTGACCCTCTTGCTATAACAGTTGCACTTGGCGCTCTTAGCACCTCCGCTGCCAGTGTGAATGCTGCCAATCTGTTGCCGCAGCAACCAAATTTCTTCTGGCTCCTAAAGAGTCCATCAAGCTTCTTATCTGTCTGTTATTTTATAATATTTAAAAAAGTGTATAAAACAAAGAATTTATTAATAATTAATTCAGCCTTAAGCCTCACCACACCCGTCTGTGTGTGTGTGTGTGTGTGTGTGTGTGTGTGTGTGTTAGTCCTCCTCTCTCACCCTCTCTGATCTCTAATAGAACGTCTCTGAACAGATGGGACTGAATCACACGCCATCCTCTCGGCTCTCAGTTATTTTCCTCGTGCGTGTGTGAACTTCTCAGATTGCCTCACTGGCCTTTCATGCTCTTCAAAGAAACACAACACACACAGAGTTTTTCCTCTATAAAAATGACACGCGCTTAACACACACTGCACACTGTGTTGTTCTCTCATGTACAACACAGCTTAACATCAACTGCACACACAACAGACCTGCACCACTGGAGGTAGGTTATAGGTAACAGAGAGAGAGAGAGAGAGAGAGAGAGAGAGAGAACACTGCTACACACGAGACCCTCTGTGACTTGGAAACTAGAAATGGCTTTTATCAGGGGTTTAGAAGTCCAAGCACTAAAGTCAGCTCAGATCTTCTGTGTTAAGGAACAGAAAGGTTTTGAGGAACAGGAATCTCTGTGGCTATAAGAATAATATTCCAAATTGTCCATCAAATAAATCTACAGTTCAAGAGGATTCTGCCTTCTGTAGTAACCTGCTACAGTGTTTGTTGTGATGGACCGATGAATCAGGAAGTGTTGTCAATGTTGTGGTTTTGCGTGAGCAGGTTCAGAGGTGTGTGTGAAGTGTCTCAGGAGGTGCAGTGCTCCGTGGCTGTGAACTCCAAGACTGTGTTGAGTCTGAAGTTTGAGGAGTTGTGATAAAAGTGAACACTGCACTGAGAAACGTGTGTAATTTGTTATAAAATAGTGAAACGGCAAGCTAACACAACAGAACTGTCATTAACCCAGAGGAAGTTCACACTGAGCCAAAAAGCTGTTTCAAAGAGTTATCGACTGTTTATAGAGACAAAATGATCAGACAGAATAAAAGGTGGTTATTAATCGCCATGGTAACCTGCCCCTTGATTGTGAGTGGCCCTGCTGTGCTCAGCGCACCAAAGGGTTAACCGCTAATTATGACCAATCAGAGCCCCCGAGTGGTAATTAGTGGCCTGATGATAACGAGTGTGCGGTTGCCGTGGAGACGGTGATCTTTGTGAAGTGGCACTTTTTCCCATTTAAAATGAAGAGCACTCATGGGTGTGTGTGTGTGTGTGTGTGTGTGTGTGTGTGTGTGTGTGTGCAACATCAGACCCCCGAATGCTAAACACACAACAACAACAACCAGCAGCACTGCTAACCTTCACATGTGTGTGTGTGTCTGTGTGAGTGGGCAGTTATTGTTCCAGTACAGCAAAGGCTGATGAAATGGCGCTGAGCAGATCTCTCTCTCTCTCTCTCTCTCTCTCTCTCTCTCTCTCTCTCTCTCTCTCTCTCTCTCTCTCTCTCTTTCTCTCTCTCTCTCTCTCTCTCTCTTTCTCTCTCTCTCTCTCTCTCTCTCTCTCTCTCTCTCTCTTTCTCTCTCTCTCTCTCTCTCTCTCTCTCTCTCTCTCTCTCTCTCTCTCTCTCTCTGTTTTCAGTCTCATCCTCCTTGTGTCTTTCTCTCTCAGATCTCTGTCTGTCTCCCCATCTGTCTGGACACCTTTTTGTCCATCTGTCTGGACACCTTTCACCTTTTTCATTCTTCCTGTCTCTCTCTTGCTCCTTTTCCCTGTTTTGATTTACCCTCTCTGTTTGTCCCTAAAACTTCTCCCCACCTCTATTTCTTTTCGATCTCTCACATTTTCCTCCTCCACATATCTCTCTTTCATTTCTTCTTTCCTTCTCCTCCATTCTGTTTTTTCCCCCTCTCTCAAAATTTTGTCTCATTCTCAGTCATCTTTCTCTCTCATTTCTGGCTGTTTCACCCTTGTTGTGTTTCTCTCTGTTGCTCTCTTCATATGTCTCTCCATCACTACTTCATTTTCTCTCTCTCTCTCTCTCTCTCTCTCTCTCTCTCTCTCTCTCTCTCTCTCGCTGAATGAGAAATAAGTGATTAATGATGGCGAGGATATGTGTACATGTGTGTGTGAGAGACTGAGTGAAGGCCTGGCTCTCCGTGGGGGCTTATAGGGGTGTGTTGGGGGAAGTGGGTGGGGCAAATGATTTCTGTGTGATTAGTGAAGTGACTGTAAGTGTAAGTCCACCTTCTTGTTCATCTTTTTTTCAGAAGATCTGTAACAGTGGCTCTTACTATGTTAGTACAATAAAGCAGAATTACATTAGAATTCTAAAATTATCCGGCTGTTCACATTGTGATGTTACCTCACACAACATCACACAATATCACAAAATATGACATCACACAACATCATACATCACATCACACCTCAATCTCACAATATCACATCTCACCACACATCACACATCATACAACATCACACCACATCCCCTTACATTACAGAACATCACACATCACATAACATTACACAACATCACATCACACATCACATAACATTACACAACATCACATCACACATCACATAACATTACACAACATCACAACTCACATCACACATCACATAACATTACACAACATCACATCACACATCAC